>NC_056702.1:15449516-15538307 GCF_018831695.1 Puntigrus tetrazona | reverse complement strand
ATTTATGAACAAGATTTTTGGTTATTGTGTCGATGCAAAAATCATTGCTATTTGAATTTTTTTGTATCTAGTGTTATAAGGTTTTGTTAAAAATACAATATTATAACTATACAACAACAATTTCTTCTTTTGTCAGAGGCTGAGCATCCGTGATCTTGGGGCCAATATGAAATGTGAGCCTTATACACTTTCTGAGAAAAACTCATTTTTCATTTACTAAATGTCCTTTTCATCCAAAAAGTGTACCTTTGGCTCTAGCTTCATTTCAAATTCTCTTTGTGAGAAATGTATATTTCTATTATTACTTCAAAAATAAGCTGAGTCAATGTAAGCATTACTGAGTGATAAATACACGATATTTTATTCATACCGAAGGTTGAGATCCTTTAACATGGATGAAGACATCGACAATTGCTGTAAAGCTAAAGTAAAAGTAAAGAGAAAAGCGCTTTTTGACAAACATAAAAACAATAAAAGCACAGTCTTGACATTACTTAATGCATACTTGGGTTATTAAGCAGTTTTTATAAGTTTTAGAAAGATGTTTGTGATGGTGTTGTTTAAAAATTGCAGCCTTTTGTGGACCCGGATGGTGTTGGACTTTATTATGAGTACTGTTTTTCACTTCCACTTTTTCTCTCAGCTATGAAACATTTAACATGTTTTCTGTCCACAAACTGCTAGGAAAAACTTAATAAATCTGTATTCTTTTTTGTTATTTGCTCAGAGGATCAGGTAACACCTGCATAATAATTTCAGCGCAGGGGATTTGCAACGTGATTGTCCTTTGTCTTTACTTTTCTGAAATCGCCAACCAAGAATATAATCTGTCTACGAACTTCTGTAAACAAAATGTTATTTCCATTGTTTCCAGTGGAATAGATAAGCACTTGTTCTGATCTATTTTGATGCATGCCTGTAGCCTGCTGTTTACTCAGATGAAAATATTGTCTGCTCTTGCTTGGAGCATGTCCTGGTGCAGTATTCTCATAGCAGTAGCAAAAGACCTTCCTGACAGAAAAGACTCTTTATCTGCATGAGTAGTCACCCCACTCACTGCTTCTTTTCTACCCCCTTCCTCCCCTACTCTCTCCCTCCCACGCTGGAACGCTGGGATTGTTTTACTTGCCTGCATGGCATTAGCTGGGGAGAGTGGGTTTGCTTTCAGCTTCTTCCCAGCTGCCCACTGATTCAAACCCAAAACACCCATCGGACTGGAGGATGGAGAAACCACCAGCTTTTGCTTTGTTGAATACAGGAGGGGGAGATATCCCAGACCACCTGCCGGTCATTTGGGAGCTGGATAATAAGTGGATTGTGGTCCGTGGATGCGTATGCTATAAGCACGTTTAAGCACGCACGTCTGGCGTATGAAGCAATGAAAGTAAGAAGGATAAAACATCCATGGAGCTGTAGTTGATGGGGGATTTTTAAAGTTTGCTTGTAAGTAATCTACCAAAGTTTATATGTGATTGACTTGTACTATCACCAGTGGACAAGTGTGTTGTTAGGGACTTTGTTTTACCGCCCACCTTTGGATAGTCGTATTATAATTTGCTGCAGTACAATTGAGCTGGTGACTTTGAGTGATTTGAAGTTTTTGAGGATGAAGTACATTAAAATGCATACAGTAAATGTAAACAATTTGATAAAGAATAAATTTTTACTGAACTGCAAAGGCAAAAGCACGCAGGCAGTGTGCAAAAAAAAAAAAAGTTTCATTATCACTGTAATATTTTTGTAAATGTTCAAATAAGTTAGCTTGTCAAAATTTGATGCAAAAGCATTTAGTCAAATGCCAATGTTTGAACGTTAGATCTAGAATAATAGATTCAATTATGCACAGTTTGAAAGGATGAAACAAGCTAAAAATTATTTTTGTAATCAACTATTCAACGTAAGTAATGGTTCAGTTCTGAGTGGGAAAGCAAGAATCCTGTACCCTTGAATGCAACGTGTAAATGCTTTAGTGTGAGTATAAATTATTAAAAATACAAAAGGAAATATTAACGGATTTCAAAACATTACACAGCATTTTTATTTCAGAACAATTTGTAGCGAGTGTAGTTTGGAGTGTTTATTATTATGGGCTCTTTTCTCATCATTCGCTGTAAAACAATGTTTGAATAGTATGTATCGTGTATTATTAAATTAGAACTCAAATAATGCATGTCATAACTTGATTATTAGTTTCATGCGCAAACTGGCGCGAACGATATAAAGGTGGCTTTAAGAGGACAAATGTGTGTTTCAACACAGGGAAACACAAAAGAGGAATATTATGGCACAGATTGAGCTCAGAGATTGGGTCTATTATTTTACAGAGTCCATAAAATGGAGTCCAGCAGCACATCTTTCAGAAAGGTCGTTCTTCTGTCTGCTTATTTACAACCTCCCCTGACTGTTCCTCTGCAGATGTCTTTACTTCTGCTAGGAGAGGAGCCAGAAGTATTTTTCTGCTGCTTCAGCGATGCCAGCGCCAAAACAAAAGAGACTTATTTCGAGTGAAAATTTTGATGTCGGTTTCAGGCATCAGTTGAATGGATTTAATTACCTTGTTGAAACATACTTGTTTGTGTCCATGTGTGTGCATGTACGTTAGGTGCTTTTAAAGTCTGCTAAGACGGAGTTACATCCCTTCCTGTTCTCATTTTTATTATTCCGGTCAATATTTGTGAGCACTCATATAAGTATGAATCACTTCGGTTTTACGCGTGCTTTTGCTTACTGAAAAACATGTTAATGTTAATGTTTATCATTATCTTCAAGGTAAAGAGTATCGTGTACAAATCTAATTATTAATTCATCTAAGCATAAATATTTGGTAAGCTGCAACATGACAATTTACAACATGAACTAACTTGACTTTAGCGTGTAAGAAAAAGTTAAATAATAAATAATTGACCTTGATGCAAAGTGTTAACCTAGCTATCAATATTTCACACTTTCTAGCCTCAACTGTTATAAATCAGTTTACAAAACCTTCACCAAAATCTTTAGGATTATTTAAAAATAACTGTTTATTCTAAACTCTTCAGGTCCTGTACTCTACCCTTTATGTTTTTTATATAATGTAATGTATACAAGGTTTTCTTTTTTTGTAATTTTATATATTAATTATATTTTGGTAACACTACTTTAGGGTCTAGATGTTTCTTAACATGCATATTACTAGAATATTAGCATTTTATTAGTAGTAATTAAGCACATTTTAATGCCTTATTCTACAATACCTTATTCTACATCCCTAATTTCAACTACCTTACTAACTATTAATAAGCAGCAAATAAGGAATTTATTGGAAAGGTTGTAGTTAACAGTGAACAAGTGTTCCTTATTCTCTTATGTCTATTTTTAATCTCCATTTTAAAATAATTAATAGGTCGGTTCATAGCATTCAAATAAAAAAATATTAAAATAACCATGCGAAGTTTTGCGTTTCACCGCACAGCCTTCCGGTTGTTTTGTTTTTATGTAAAAAGTCCTAGACAGCAGCCTCTAACCATTTTGCAACATCTCGCTCATCTCATGAATACAAAAAGGTGCCTAAAATCACCTCTGCCTGACGGTGTCAAATTAGAAGTTAAAATTTATAACCTGTGTCCAGAAGTGAGCAGTTAGTAAATGTTTTGACATGATCTGCAGATTTGACACTTCCAGTGTAGACCATCGGTTCTATCTAGCGTAGCCTTCCAGACGAGCCAACTAAATGGAGATGGGCTTTATGCCGATGTTTATGCCCCGCTGATAAGTCAGCATTGGGGTGCTGTGCTGCAAACAGCCACACTAGCACACGCCAGTCCAAAAAGCATCACTAATAACTCCTACACGCCAGTGACATGGCAAGTGTCAGCGTTAATTGAATTGCACAGTGTCTACATGTGTGGAGAGAAAAGCACAGTGCTGTTCTACGGCGCATTTCACTGCTTAATTTCGTTTCCAAAAGATGAATACGGTCATGGTTCAGCTAACACAATAAAGTTCCGTTTTTGTTCATTCAATAATGTGAAATAAGAGATGTCGGTTAAATGTTAGCTTTTTAAGATCGGCCGTTCATCTCCATAGTTGAAGTCAGCTGTCCTTAAAGAGCTTATTTAAATCTGGGTGGAAAAGATATATAATGTATATGCTTTGGGTCCGACTGTATCGAGATAAACATCGCTGTAGTTTTCTTCGCTGTCTGTAAAACACTTATCTGTAAGTGTCATTTCCTCTTAGGCCAAACCACTGAAATGTAGCGTTTTAACTGCTCACAGCGCCCCGTGTGGGGTTTGCTGGTATTGGACTAGTGAGAGAGAGAATGTACAATGTGACATTGATATCGTAAGAACTTATTTTAGTTTCGCTTGCACAGTTTTTTGGTTACTTCTTTATATGTTTCTTGTAACGTGAGGAAAATAGTGAACAAATATTCTATCACAGAACTCGTTTCTGTATATATTTCACCACCTGAACTAGGGAAAAACGTGCATACATAGCAATATATTAGTAAATGAACCTTAAATTTGTAGTTATTTTACTGGAAAACAAGCAAAATACTTAAATTCTTAGTAAAAGGGTTTTGGTTTTCATCACGTTAAGATATATAAGGCCATACAGAATATGTGATACAGTATTATAAAAATGTGGATGTATTGTTTAAACCGCTGTAAGACATATGACGACTCGCACTTGTGCCATTCCAAACCTAAATGACTTTATTTCTTTTGTGGACCACAAAAATAGGCTATTGCGTTTGAAATGTTCTGGTAAACAGCTAAAAATAACTCTTTCAGTATACTGTTTCAAAGCATAATGGGGCTTTAGACCAGAATAATCTTTCTAGTTCATAAACTCCTGCTGGAAACGTTTCAGTCTTGTTTCTCTCTGTCATCGTTTGAGGAGTCTTTTACACCCATTTCACTCCTACACAGGTCTAATCAGGCCTCCGATTCCTCAAACGGTCCGTGACGTTCCAGGAAAGAGCAGAATTGTTAGCGTTCACCTGACATTTCTTTCTTATGGCAGCAGCAGGGGCTGATGGGTAATTCACTGCAGGCCTGCTGTTTAATTCAGTACTTTCACAAAATACAAGCTGAATGCCGCAGCTCAAGGTTACTGCCGTCTCTCTCTCTCTCTCTGCTGGGATTCAGCAATTACTAAAATCACAGCCCTGATGGAGCAAGACATTTCATCCGGACCGTTGTCATGGGAACAGGCATGCAGGCTGCCCCACCTCCTCATGTCGGTTCGCTACTGCACAATAGACTGAGATGAGTGACTGAGAGGGATTTTAAAGCAGCACGTCTCAAACTCTTGTCTTGTATTCTTCTGGTTATATAAGACCCTTCTGACAGCAGGACATGAAGTGCAAAATCAGTACTCACTGTGGTCATGGATGACATTACAGCTAACTAAAGCTTTAGTAGCAAATTTAATACTTGGAGTATGTTTATAATACTAATATATATATATATATATATATATATATATATATATATATATATATATATATATATATATATATACACATACACACAATATATATATAATTTATATATAAATATATTTTAAAACACTTTTTAATACATTTTTATCCATGTGTGCATAGAGTAATATGTCTGAATTAAGAATATTCAATAATATTCAAAAAGTACACAGGTGACATAAAGTGAGCATCCAATCAGGGTCGCCAGGTTTTCACAACAAAACCCTCCCTATTGCTACTCAAAACTATCTCAAAACTAACCTTTTGAGAGGGGTCCTCTGTAAAAACTGCTTTCCAGGGGGTAAAATTAACATTTTTGCAACATTCATTAAAATCAACCCATGGCAACAGTGTTAAAATAGGGATCATCCTTATCGCCTTGTTAGTGGGGATTTTGGAGAGCATGTGCGAGCCATTTAGTTGTTTGGAAGGCACTTGGCAAAGGGAGCTTTTTTTATATAAAATGTTATATTTTTTTGTACGCCGTCCATCAACGAATCTGCTGATGCCGCGTTCATTGTCATAGGTACATCCCAGCTGAGGATGAGGGAATTTTATCTTTCACTTTGCCATGTGTCTGGAAAAAACAAAAGTCATCACCTGAATGACCGACTCAAAATGAGCCATGTAATGAGTCAATCCCAAGAGCATGTTTGTACCAGTTTTTGTTTCAATTCACAATTAAAAAGAAACTCTTCATGGAAACGAATCTGGCTCTTTCGTCCTGTTCACCTGAGTAGTAAATGAAGGATGCTTTGTCATCATTCTGCCCTTCTAACTTCTAACATCTGACATTCTTGCTATTACTGCCTCATCATATGTTTGGTTTGTGTCTGGCAGATGTTGGGAGCCCTCTCCGCGATCCCGATAAAGGTGCCTCACATCAGCTCTCTGCAGCGGCTGGCAGGACACTCACCCAGTGTGCTACCTCAGGTAAAAACACTCAAACCTGTATTTACTTAATCCTTATTTTTTTACAAATAATTTTCATAGAAGACTTACATAGTCCGCTGTGGAGCCCTGAGACTAATTTATTACACTACTTCCTTTTAAGAGTTAATTTTTTTTGAATTACTGAATAAGTTAATGAACTTAAAGTTGACTTATCATTCTTTTCATCAAAAAGATTTGATTAAAATTTATAGTAGTCTATGTCTTAAATGAAAATAGGGGCATTCTTAAGGCATTATAATGAATAATATTATGGTTATTAATGGTTATAAATAGTTATTTATGAGTAACTTTATAATATATTGTATCATCTACTGAATATTCATAAGAACAGTGTGTTAATATGTGTAATATTTACTTATTTGTAGTTAGAGCTTTTAAGAATATGCTAACTTATGAGACACAATGAACATGATTACAATGGATTATATAGTATATAGTGGATTATATAGTATATACCTAAAAAATGTATATTTACCATTTTTTCTCAAACAGATCAGGTGAATGTATAATATCACACATTTGCTTTGAACATTTAAAAAAAAATAAAATCAGTTAACTTTGCAACTCCATAACATTTTTTTTATTTGAAAGTATTAGCTAGCTCACATTAGCCGTGTTAGCCTCACCGGAAACACAAGATGTTGTAAGGTACAGATCTTAAATAAACAATGTCACGGTACGATATAGTCCATTTATAAACAAAGACGTTTATAGTGGGTTATAATTAATCATACACTTAATCTTAAAATTACAAATACGTAATTATTGGTAATAGAGTTTTTTTTTAGCAAGCCAAACCTCATCCAAAATAACCTGCAACTAAGCAAATTGTGAATTAAAACCTGACAGAAACTTGACCTAATGGTTGTTTTAAGAGATCGAAATATTTGAAGCCAAATCCAAGAAACATCTGCTGCTTAGGGGAATAAACTTTGTGTTCTGTCATTTTAGGTCAGGCCAAAGACTCTCATTCCAGACAGCCTTCCCCACAGCCCATGCCGAGAGCAGCAGTCCGGTCAAACGCTGGCTGTGCCGCGAGAGCATGGCTGTGGTCAGCCCAAAGAACCAAGGCGCATCTTTGCCAACTGCCAACAGCACCTTCAGTCATGAGAGACTGTCAAATGGGCAGGAAGAGAGTTCCTCTTTGCCCTCGTCCTGCGCCGAGCACGCGTCCACGGCCTCCACGAGTCCAGGGGTGGCTTACGCCATCATCTCAGCAGCCTCGCCAGCAGCTCATGGGGTGTCAGGAGGAGTAAACCGAGGCCATTAAGGTGCAACCGCTGATTTTCAGCCCTGACAGCAAGGTCAGAAGATCTTTCATCACCTACTTACCTAATAAACATGCTGCTCTGCATGCTGAATTAGTTTCGACACGCTTGATGCCATTTGTTTCATGCTGTGGTTATTATTATTTGTTCAATTGATTTAAGATTTTTAATGTGTGTATCCAGGTTATAATCATTCAGCCCCAGATTCCTAGTAACTCCACGAGTTCTACAGCCTCACAAACTAGCAGTCCTGTGAAGGAGCCAAGTCCCGACCCCTCAACCCCAGACAAAAAGGAGGAGGATCCAGAGGTACACTCACAACTATTTTTGGATATTAGACAGGAAGTGTAGTAACACTTGAACTTGTTGACTACTTGAGTCTAAACTGAGTACTACAGCACTGAATTAGGTAACACTTTGGTATAGAGCCCAATTGTAACTATTAACTAGTAGCTTATTAGCATACCTATTTTAAAATATTGTCTGTTTATTAGCATTTATGAAGCACATATTTTGCATGACCATATTTTCCCAATTCTACCCAACACCTATAACTACCTTACTAACTTTTACTAAGCAAAAGTTATAGTTAATGATTTATTAATAGCAAGAACTGGATTTTAAAATAAAGTGCGACCCTAAATTACTGTTTATCCAAACATTTCTTATCTTTTGGGATGCTGGGGATGCCTCAATAGGGGCAAGTCTATAATAGCACCACAGTTAATGTATGTGGAATATACAGTTCAGGATATCTCATACTAATGGATCAAACAAAACTCTCTTGAATTCTGGATTCGCTTTTATCTGATTGAATGACTGATTCTAAAAACTGATCTGAAATTGGGTACCTTGAAAAACCGAGAAATGGCATTTAGGCCAAATAACTGTTGTTAAATGTGTTTTCAAAGTAAATGAATTCTAAAGAGTTATGTTAACTTCAAAGGTATTTCAATATTTAATGCATTCACTATATTAACCTTCTTTTTTTTTTTTTTTTTACAGAAAGTTGCCTTCATGGTCGCACTAGGCCTAGTCACTACAGAACACTTGGAAGGTGAGTTGCATTCAGGGTTTAAAATGATCACTTGGCAACTTGCTATATCCAGTGGGGAAATCAGCCATGGTGGGAACACGCACATCAACTCAATAGCCGGTTTGGCAGGTTATGATTCATAAATTATGTCCTCTATTTAGGAGCCTCCAATATCAGCACAAAATTGAAGTATCGAACAAGATGCTGAATTAAAACATGAAGTAAACTTAATGTAATTAAAAGGTAGTTTATGAATTACCCATATACTTAAAAGCTATAAAATACTAGACATGTTCATTATTTACTTAGAAACTTGTGTGGGAAGAATATCTAATTTTCCAAGTTTTTTATGGTTTATTTCAGGTGTTTTTTGACTTTTTTTTTTGTTAGTGAAGGACAAACAAGACAATTAAGAGGGAAAGAAATAGAGGGGTGAGATCTGAAAGCTCCTAGTAGTTGTACTTGTGGTTGTATTCGTTAAAATAAAATTTTGATGATTGTTAATAGTTCTGACAGCACTGATCTCGGAAAAATAGTTACTGATCATAAAAAAAAAAAAAAATACATTATACGTTTTAGTGACTAAAATAACGTATTTGCCGCACAGGTGCGTGACTGAATCGTTTAAAATGAACAAAAAGTCGGGGTCTCAAGTTCCATCACAGATGGTGTTTTTTATTTCCGTCAGAGATCCAGAGTAAGCGGCAGGAGAGAAAAAAGGATAAGCACGGCTAACCCTGCGTACAGCGGGCTGTTTGAACCAGAGGTCTGTCAGCCATCACGGTTCCTTTAAATAATGTTCTTTTTACGGCTGCGTTCATTTGAAAATGTTGCGCATCTTGCTTTTCAGCGCAAACGGCTTGCCTCCAATTACCTGAACAGTGCGATGTTTCTGTCGGCGAGAGGTAAAGTAGATTTCTACTTATGTCAACATAGTGGTGTTGAGCTTAAATAATAATGCATAGCGTGCACAGAAACATGTTTGACTGGAGTAAATTAAACATGTACATCAATCGCTAGCGCTCATGTTTTTAACAGTTCTTTAACCAGTGACAGCGATCAGGTTGACTAATAAAGCCAAATGCTAACTGCTTTAACCTGCTGATTACATGCCAACGTTGCTGCTTAGCTTTTTAACACAGTTTTATCAGTGTGACGTGCTACTAACCTACTTATATGCTTTTTACTCACACGCTAGACTCTGAGGAGCTCTGCTGGAAGGTGCGACTTTTATTATCACTCTGTGTTTGGATGTAAATAGTTATATATATATATATATATATATATATATATATATATATATATATATATATATAGATAGATAGATAGATAGATAGATATATTCTGTCATAATTTATTCACCCTTTGCTATTCTAAACCTGTATGACGTTCTTTTGTGAGACACACATACAAAATGTACAGTTATAGTCCCATGTGAGTAAAATTACAAAATCCAGTTGTCGGCATATAATACTTAAAAGTAAAATTTAAATACAGTAGTAATTTATAATTGTAGTACTTTGCAGCTTTAGTCAGAAAGCTGTTTTTATTTTTGACATGTTGTTTTATTTAAATAAAAATTTTAAACCTTTCAAACTTTCTTTGTTCTGTTGTAAACAAACCCTGTGACACCCATATGTTCCTGTGACAACGAACGCAGCATGGTGTGCATCAGCAGATGTCACTGTTGTAATGTCATAAATATCTTTTTTATTGTTGGTAGTATAACTGTTTCAAATATACTTTTTTTTTTAAATATGCTAATATAGAAAAACTAAAATGACAAAGATAAGTGAAGATAATGAGGAAATTATATTGCTTCCTTTGACAAGTGCATGCAAATGACTCAATGGCAATGGATGCACTAACAAAGGATAAGATGATGATTGCTTTGATTTAGAAAATGACCATGAACTGATACACAAATACATGACAACCATAGACAACCATAGCCCATTATAAATTACCGAACAACTAAAACGATCTTCATAATTAAATTTTTTTTTACATATGCAAAACCAGTATATTATTGAAATGGCATTATTGTGTCTGTGCAGTTTCACGTGACCAGCCTGATGCATTGCTATGGAAATAGTAAAGTGATGTGTTCTAAAATAAGTAAAGTATTCCCAAAGTGCGCTCAGAATAATTAAAATGTGAATTATTAAAATGTTGGTTACTCTGTATTTTTTACAGTGTAATTATGCATTTATGTACTGAGTAATATTAATTAACTGCATGCACTTACTAGATGTTTAGAGTCGTTTGTGTTAGAGTTACTTTTATGTAATTATGCATAATTTATTGTTGTTATGATAATGAGTACATACAGCAGATATAACAAGGACACCTTAAAATAAAGTGTTACCTAATCTTTTCTACAGAAGGTTAATAGTTATGCTTAAACACTATTGGAAGTGTATATGCAGAATTACTGAAAGACTTATACGCTGTGTTTCTTTAAATGTATGTGTGTGTGTGTGTGTGACACAGGAGGAGATGCAGCATGATGAGCACTGTGCAGTGTGTAAACAGGAAGGAGATCTTCAGCCGTGCCACACTTGCACCCGCTCCTACCACCCTGACTGTCTGCATCCACCTCTCAAAACTGCCACCAGGGGCATATGGATGTGCCCCAAGTGCCAGAAGAAAGTACGATTCTCTTTGCTCTGAACACAAACGTTATAAAAGTCCCAGCAGCACAATGATGTCTGTAGGACGTTTATTTGATGTTTTTTTTCATTTCATCTGGACAGCGTTCTGCATTGATATAACCAACGTTACTGTCTAATGCAGTTATCAAAGTGATAAATTGATCTTGATGTTGTTAGGAATAATTAGATGTTTTTAATAGAAAACACACATACAGCTGTTCTCTTTACATGATAACATAGTTAAAGTTAAACTGAAAAAATTACCTTCTGTTACAAATACATAATTTAGGGGAAAAGCAGTTGTGAATAATTATATTCTTTACTCGTGACACTGGAGAACCAAATTCCATAATAATAAAAGCTACTTTTTATTTTTATATTTATTTATTAATCATCATTTTTACAATAAAGTTTTAAATGCTTTAGTTTTTTTATAGCATTATAATTATTATGGTGTTGTTTAGAAATTATTCTTTATTTCCTTTGTGAATTATTATTATTATTATTATTATTATTATTATTCATTTATTCATTAGAGATAACTAATATTTGCTTACACATAAGATGCACAATTATACACTGAAAAAAATTAAAAGGGCAGTGCAATAGTGCACAGGTCTTTAGGATTTATTAACGTATAATGTATTTTTTTATTAACTTTCTGCTTCTTTTTTGAAGGTTTTGAACAAAGAGAACTTGTCTTGGCCACAGAACTTCATCCAGTCGTATGTTACACATAAAACAGGTGAGCCGTCAAACACATCTAAATGCACTAGCGGTCCTCGGGACTTGATTCTCGGTGATGACGAATGTCACAACGATGACTTGTATGTTTGTACAGTGAGAGAGGAGGAACGCAGGAAGCTAATGAGAAGAAACACCGAGCTGAAACTTGAGTGTGAACATCTGAGTGATGAGGACAAGAGACTCTGCGATTCTCTTTCGGTAAGAACTGCTAAGTAGGGCTGCTTTGAAAGTACCTTATGTTAATGTTGATTTTAACATACCCATATTGATTCTTAATTGTAAAAAGTATTTTTTTTTCGAAACTAGCATTCTTTGGCAGACAAGACAATTTTTGTGTGCACTGTATTTCAGATTTAGAACTGTTAAAGGAAAGGCTCAATAAACTATTACACTGATATAATACACTATATATAAATGATCTCTTTTCTTTGTGCTTTGAACTGCTCTCTGCGTGCGTCGTTTTAAGCACATCATTCCGATTATTTCTTGTTTTGTCCTCTCTATCATATGTTGCATGCCTTTATTACTGTGTGATGCATAAAAAAATAAAAAATATTTTATGCCATATATTTATGCATAAATTAGTACTGATAAATAAGCACATGATTAAGTGCGATGAATACACATTATGTATTTAGAAAATATTTACGGTTATACATATATGTATTCATATTCTTATATTTTAAAATATAAATATATAGATATATTTAATATATAAACATATTTTTCTTTAATATATACCTGAATGTGTTTGTTTTTATATATACATAATAAACACGCACACTTATAAAAAAATGATTAATTGTTTGACAGCACTGATATAAATCTATTTCCTTTTTTTGTTCATGTATTTTACAATACACAGAGTTAAGATTTACTTTAATCTGTTCTATTTGTTAAAGTAGTTTCACTAAATATTTCGATTTTATAACATAATTGTGCATCCTATAAAGTATCTTTTTTCTGCTGATTTTATCCACTAACTTAATTATAATCTATGACAAAAATACTGTATTTTAATTTAATTTATTGCACCCCTAATTTATTTAGAATACGTTATTACTTTAAGAACGTCTGATAACTGGATAGATGATATTGCCCTGTCATACAATTTTAAATCTGTGTTCAACAGAAATGCATTGAGCTGAAGGAGCGTCTTTTAGGTCAGCAGCGGAGACTCAGACGTCCCTTGGCGTCTCAAGACTCTGATCCGGCTCATCCAGCGTGACCAGATGATCCAAGTGACTATGACCGCCACCACCACCACCGGAGCATCGCTGCTCTCGCTGCCGTGGATCAAAGCCGCGGGCAGCAGCACCAGCGCCACAGCGCCCACAGCTGGCTCCTCCGCAGTACTGCACAAAACCACGCTCCAGCCGCAAGGCAACAACTGACCCCGAACCCACACAGAGACGCGCAGAACAGCTCTCTTCGTGAAGACACACGGACGGTAACATCCAACCAACGTGCATTTTCTTCTGGTAACGTCTTACCATAAAATATTGAAAAGTTCGAACGAAATTACGAGCGTCACTCAATTCATAAGTATTTTTTAAAGCCAACACACAGTGCTCACAATTTTTTTTTATTCACTGTTTTTTAATGCATTATTTTTCTCGGCCTTAATGTATTTACGACTAGATTACGATGCTGTTGCAAATATATGAAATAAGTATTCTACATAGTTAGAAACGTTTCTTTTTATGCTTTACGTTTTTTTACTGGGGTTCGATGTGTGTGCGTATTGGGGGTAAACGTTTGCATTTAGTTACTGAGAAGGTTAGCTTAGATATAGTTGAAGACAAGCGACATATGAAATGGAGAGCACTGTACATTGATATATCGGATTAAGCGTTTGTTTTTCGGTTTTTTGACGAACAATGTTTGCCATAATTATTCAGGTTAAAGCGAGACAGGAAATGTTTTCGTTTCGTTCATTTTGTGTGTACCCGCGAGCATACAAACACAAAAAAAAAACAAACAACAACACAAAATAATTTTTCAGTATTAATAGAGAGAAAAGAACAAAGTATTTAAGATAACAACAGAATTTAGCCTTTTAGTGAAGAATTTAGTATTTTCATGCTGATGCCTGTTAATGATTTCAAATAAGTATTGAGAGAGAGGGATCGTTGTACATATATGATTTTTATTTCATTTGGCTATCCCAACAACACAAACAAAAAGGCCATTTGAGTTCTTTGAGTGCCTGATCCGGGAATCCAAAAACTTATGTTTTGTCTCCCCACTATATAAAATATGCCAAAAACCCTTGAGTGTTTTTGTACCGTTAACTGTTTTAATGTTTTCATCTCATCTTGCTCTCTTGTCCGTTTTTTAGTGTTTTATGTTTTCATTTTCTTTTAACATCACTCCAGGATTATCACAAGTTGCATTATTATTATTATTATTATTCTTTTTTTAGTCATATTTTTAAATGTTAGAAGTGAACACTGCCTGATGAGTAAAAGTAAAGAATTCATATCAACAAAAAAAAAAAAAAAAAAAAAAAAAAAAAAAATAGGAAATTATTTGAATGGTACTTCTTTGGGGAAGTTTAGCATGTTCTTTTGAATGGTTTGTCTTCCTGTGTGGTTCGAAAAAAAACAAAAACGAACGCCACATCCCAAAATGCAAAAGAAATAAGTCACACGCAGTTAACCACAGCGCTATCGTTCTCGACAAAGGATATTTCATAAAAAAAAAAACATTTAATTTTAGATTCGATTTGATTAGTGTTATAAATAAGAAATTCCATCATTATGTATGTATACCTTTAAGGGCTAACAGACTTGTATTTAACCACATTTGAAGTAAAAAATAAACCTTTCTTCCGTTTAAAAGGAATATCTTCTGAATTCATATGCAGCTCAATTCGGGTGTTACATTTGGTAGCGTCTGTAAATCTGTAAAACATTTTTGTATAACACTCTTTATGAAGTCTGTATATGTAATGTGATATTATATGGCAAGGTTATAAATGTTAACATATGCTACTGCATTAACCAAAGCTTGCAATTATCAATATCACTGCAGCATTTATTAATCACGGTTACTTATTTCATTTACGAAAATATAATCATTCATTGTTATTTCATGTTAGTTCATAATGATAAACTTTATCCAGAATAAAACTCAATTTAAGCTTTACATTTGATATTATACATTAAGGCCCGGTTTCATAGTTCAGTTAGGACATTTAAATATTTTTTTTCGAAACATTACTGTTGTGTCTTTAAGACGAAACAAAGGCGCTGACATGTTTTAAGATCAGTCAGCGCAAGTTTCTTTCAGTTGAAACGGCAGATTTACATTTTAGTCCAGGACTAGGCTTAAGCCTTGTTTGTGAAACAAAGGGATACAATTAAATATTTTAGTTTTAATGCATTTTTTTTAAATAAACATATATTACTTATTTCAAATTCAAAATAGGCGGAGATTTATTTTGTAAAAAAAATGTGTTTTTGTCACTATTTTATAATAAATAAACCTGATCAGTTATGATAATATTCCAAAACGTATTAATTGTCAGTACAACACATTAAAACGAGATCTAGACCGCTGCGATATTGTGTTAAATATTTAAAAGTATAATGTATTATAATACAAGAAGCATTAGTTATACAGACATCATAAAAAGTGTTGTTCTCTTTGTTCCTGTCTTATCATATTCAGAATGTAACTTAATGCATATCATCTATTGCGTCATAACAGTCGCTCTCGCTAAGTACCGCATTGAGATGGCATCTTTCACGTTTTCCAGTTTAAAAAACCCTTATTTGCTTAACACTTGTTTTTAGAATATAATTTCCGGTTTTATTTTAAAGTAAATTACTCTTGCTCTGCAGATATCGAAATTTTTGTCTTTTTATTGGAAAACATGCCGATTGAGAAAATGACTGTGGGATGTGACGTTAATATCAGCCCTTTCCATGAATGCTGTAGATTTATTTATTGTTTTTTTATTTATTTATTTATTTATTTTTTACTAAAGTGTATCTGTGCTCTGTTCTTCATATCACTTCCATCTACATCGCGGCACGTCCCTGATTTCTGTTCACCCGTTGTCGCCCCGTGTTCCAGATATCCTCTCCGGGAGAAACTGTGCAGTGCTTATACAGATCTATTTTACTACACTCAACACTACGTTGAACAAAAATCGAATTATATTCTTTTATCAATGAACAAATGAGGGAAGACGAAAAAAAATGACAATTTTTTTTATTGTTTGCTAATTATGCATTTTGACTTAGCTTGCAATATGTGACACGTCCTTTTTGCAGTGGAGAAGGAAGCGAAGCAAAGTGGATAAGACGACACAGAGGTGTTTAGCTAGATGTCTTCGGACTGTGTTTTTCTTTGTCATTCTGAAGGGGACTGTCCAGTGGATAGTACATATAGAAGAGTGTTTGTCTTACATATGCCAATGTAGTTTTTACATCATCTTATGATCTATTAAAGTTGATGGAAGTTCATCAATTGTAAGGCTTGTCTCCCTTTTGTGCTCCTTGAACATTTACTGTGTGAGTGTTTATTACAGTTAAGTAAAGAAATAATGTGTCTTAACCTGAATAGATGTGCTGTTGATGTACAATGGTCACCTGGTGAACAATTAAATATTTAAAACAATAAAAATCCGACAGATTTACACTATAGGAGTCATGTCTAAAAAAAAGCCAATAAACAACCATCGGTTACATTTTATATTAAAGGGTTAAAAACCCCAAAAAGAAAAACACTTAAAAGCTTTGTTTATCTTTTTCAGGGTATTATATATATATATATATATATATATATATATATATATATATATATATATATATATACATACAGACGTGGACAAAATTGTTGGTACCCTTTGGTCAATGAAAGAAAAAGTCACAATGGTCACAGAAATAACTGTTATCTGACAAAAGTAATAATAAATAAAAATTCTATAAATGTTAACCAATGAAAGTCAGACATTGTTTTTCAACCATGCTTCAACAGAATTATTTAAAAAATAAACTCACGAAACAGGCATGGACAAAAATGATGGTACCCCTAGAAAACACTGAAAATAATGTGACCAAAGGGACATGTTAATTCAAGGTGTGTCCACTAATTAGCATCACAGGTGTCTACAACCTTGTAATCAGCCATTGGGCCTATATATATGGCTCCAGGTAATCACTGTGTTGTTTGGTGATATGGTGTGTACCACACTCGACATGGACCAGAGGAAGCAAAGGGAAAGAGTTGTCTCAAGAGATCAGAAAGAAAATTATAGACAAGCATGTTAAAGGTAAAGGCTATAAGACCATCTCCAAGCAACTAGATGTTCCTGTGACTACAGTTGCACATATTATTCAGAAGTTTAAGATCCATGGGACTGTAGCCAACCTCCTGGACGTGGCCGCAGGAGGAAAATTGATGACAAATCTAAGAGACGGATAATCCGAATGGTAACAAAAGAGCCTAGAAAGACTTCTAAAGAGATTCAAGGTGAACTTCATGCTCAAGGAACATCAGTGTCAGATCGCACCATCCGTCGTTGTTTGAGCCAAAGTGGACTACATGGGAGACGACCAAGGAGGACACCATTGTTGAAAACGAATCATAAAAAGCAAGACTGGAATATGCCAAACTACATGTTGACAAGCCACAAAGCTTCTGGGAGAATGTCCTGTGGACAGATGAGACAAAAATCGAAGTTTTTGCCAAGGCACATCAGCTGTATGTTCACAGACGAAAAAATGAAGCATATCAAGAAAAGAACACTGTCCCTACTGTGAAACATGGAGGAGGCTCTGTTATGTTCTGGGGCTGCTTTGCTGCGTCTGGCACAGGGTGTCTTGAATATGTGCAGGGTACAATGAAATCTCAAGACTATCAAGGAATTCTAGAGAGAAATGTACTAGCCAGTGTCAGAAAGCTTGGTCTCAGTCGCAGGTCATGGGTCTTGCAACAGGACAATGACCCAAAACACACCGCTAAAAACACCCAAGAATGGCTAAGAGGAAAAATTGGACTATTGTAAAGTGGCCTTCTATGAGCCCTGACCTCAATCCTATTGAGCATCTTTGGAAGGAGCTGAAACATGCAGTCTGGAAAAGGCACCCTTCAAACCGGACACAACTGGAGCAGTTTGCTCATGAGAGTGGGCCAAAATACCTGCTGAGAGGTGCAGAAGTCTCATTGACAGTTACAGGAAGCGTTTGATTGCAGTGATTGCCTCAAAGGTTGCGCAACAAAATATTAAGTTAGGGGTACCATCATTTTTGTCAGGTCTGTTTCATGAGTTTATTTTTTTAATAATTCTGTTGAAGCATGGTTGAAAAACAATGTCTGACTTTCATTGGTTAACATTTATAGAATTTTATTTATTATTACTTTTGTCAGATTAAAGTTATTTCTGTGACCATTGTGAGTTTTTCTTTCATTGACCAAAGGGTACCAACAATTTTGTCCACGTCTGTATATTTTACATTTTGTAATTTTGTATTATGACTATTTCCACACAAACTAAAAACTGTTTTATGAGCTGCTTCTTTCTCTTGATTCCAGCTCTTCACATTGTTTCTAGCTTCATGAATACACCCTGCGATATATATATATATTTTTTTTAAGGATAAACGTTCATGGTATGTATTTTAAAAATGCTTCTCCAACACCTTAAGTAAAATAAAATTAAGTTCAATAATTACTTCAATAAAAACTTCACTTCAACCTAGTAATGCATATGTTTTAGGTTTATAGATTATTTGTAATTTCTGTTTGTTGACAAAACAAAATTTCATTTAAGCACAAGTCTTTGGATAAAAAGGAGGTGGTGCTGATAATATTTCGTAGTATCTGTGTAGAGTAGGACACCTATTGGCCGAGGAACAAACTGACTAACACACTATTTCTTTTTAGGAACTATTTTTGTTAGGAAGTATAATATGGACTATAAAACAATATAGAAGTACAAGACTTAATATTATATAATATTATTACTTGTTTTTTGTCTTACTATCACAGCTGCAATCATGCTGTTGTTTTGAATAGAGGAAGATGCCTCCTTAAGAGCAATCAATCACTTTTCAATCACTTTATATATATATATATATATATATATATATATATATATATATATATATATATATATATATATATATATATATATATATATAGCTGTATATAGTGCTTTTAACACAATGACAGGGATGTATAATGACGAGATTGAACAATTTGTTATTAAATGCAGAGATGGTCTCTGTAATCAATTTGACGATAATCGCTAGAAAATAAGTGACCCCAACAAAGCAAGCCAGAGGCGACAGTGGCAAAGGAACCAAAACCCCATCCATACAGAATGGAGAAGAAGAAAAAACCTTGGGAGCAATAGGTAATGTAATATAACTGTATCATATTTAGATGTTTGTCATTCGCAGGATGATGCTGAAATAGTAAACGTGTGTGCTTTTTATGCATAAAATCAGATCATAAGCACCAGGATAGTAAAGCCTTGTTTTGCTAGATTGCAATTATAACATTTAAAGTGAATTTCAAGAGTTTATTTGCAAAAACAGATAACTCATTACTAGCTGGTTGTTTAAGTTAGCCTAATCAATATGACCCTCATTGCGGTTTGATTGATATTAATTGGAACGCACAATGGCATTTTTGATCTATTTTTTTGTTCACTTGTCATTCATTTCGCATCATTGATTTCCGAAATATCACGAAACAATGCACAAATAAAACGTCCGCTGCAACAACAAGCCCATTACACTGTGACAACCCAAAATTAACAATTGCCTCCCAGCAACACACGAGAGCACCTCCTTCTGCGCTTCTGATTGGAGAGCTCCGCGGCCGGATGGTGACTGACGCAACATCCCCCTCTCTCTCAGCCAATCACAGCACAGAAGAGCTTACGACCCTCAGATTTGGCCGCTGTGATGTTGATCAGATTCATTTGGCTTCTGAATGTTTCCAACTGCCGCTCCAAACGCTTTAATCCAGAGCTGAAGACTAGCTCCAGGTTTCCTGGTATAGCAGCTGCAGTTAATGGCAGCGAAGCTCACATAAGCCCTCGGAGTTTCCCTAATATCAGCGCGAGTCTTAATACCAATATTAAAATATTTGGTTGCTTTTAGTAATCTCGAACAGAAATGAAGATGTCTTTTCAACAGTGATGTCCAGATGGCTTTTTTTTATTCTCAGGAAATAACAGAAAGTATTTGTAACAAGCATTTCTTTTTGTTGCATATTAGTCTGTAATGAACGTTGTTAATTAACTGTAAAAAATTGGTACACATTGTAATATTGCAGTGTAAACTGTAAGAACAATGGGTAACACTTTATTTAAATGTGTCTTTTTCATGAAATTTTTCAGACAGCGATAAAAGCTGTGCAGGAATATTCAAAAAGGCTTCCGGTGCAGTACTTTTCCATAAACACTTTTTGGATGTAAATAAAAGGGATTCATTTGAAACACATTTACCTTCAATATGGGCTGAGCATTTTCCAAAGAGTTATAAAAGATTGTGTTTTTGAAAAAAATTACTGTTGCTTTAGTGTGTATGAATTAATACGGCTTTTTTTCCCAATTATGTATCGCCAACATAACTGTTTGAGTGTACTAACAATAAAAGTTAATCCTTAAGAATTATTAAAGACGCTGCATGCAATAAAAACATTATTGGAGAACGCGACACTTTCAGAATTAGATTTGACAAATTTTTAAAATGCAATTTTGTTAATGCAATTTTTAGAAATTAGTAAAGGAGATTTTTTTGTGTATTGGGCAATTTCATAGAAATTTCTTATTTTTTTCCGTTTTTAATGGTTACTTTGATTTGAAAGTTTCACTAAATAAATAAAAAGAGCGTAATGAATTTACAAAGTTGAAGAATTTTGAATGAGTGGAAAAGCATCAGGTTTTATTTTCTTGCAGTGTTGCTCATGTAAACAGAAGTTATTATTAGTCATGTGTATCTAACACGGCACGGATGTGAATAATCAAGTTATAATAAGCACAGACACAGGGCTAGGCAATTCCTCATGTATATTTAGTGCACCGTGGGAATTCAGACAGGCTGCTTTGAGCACTCACAGAGACCTTGTTCAAACAGTTGCTCTTTGTAAAAGAGAAAAGCAAATGGCAAATGGATATAGACCCCAGAATAAAGAAAAGATAACGATTTCATCACTACATTTAGGTTTAGGGGTTTATATGCTGATCTGAGAGCAGTTTTGTAAATGCCCTGTACAACACGGCACAGAAAAGCACCCTTGTGGCATAAGGACAAACTCATTTAAATGAACACTTACACATTCACACACTTCACATACAGTCGCTTTATGAATGTATATCATGTTAACTTTGTCATAATGTACCTTCAGAAAGCAACTGTAAGTGAATAAGGCCTAAAAGATGTCACGCTGATGGACTGCAGAAGTGTAAACTATTTAAATAAGATTAATTATAAGATAAATAAGCTTCAGATTATTTTCTAGTCTCATGCTTTAACATTTAAGGCTGCTGATGTCATCCATAGCGCAAATATTTAGTTGATGCCCTGAATAAAATAAACCTGTTTTTGTCAGAGTAGATGAACACACTAGTTTCTGAAGTCTGAACAAACATCTCGGGAAGTCCAGCAGATGGCAGTATTGCAGTTTGCTGTATTCAAACGTTCGTTTTTTGGGCTCATATGGAAAGCTAATCAACGTTAGTTATTCACTTTGTATGGCTTCATTATTATGTTTACATTTTACACGCGTCCATGTGTTAGACTCTGAGAGCCCTTCTACAAGATGAATCATCTCTGTACGCTTATCTAATAGACTAAGGTGGTTTTTTATATGTGCTGTGGTTGACAAATAGTTAACACAGG
Source organism: Puntigrus tetrazona (assembly GCF_018831695.1). Lineage (NCBI taxonomy): Eukaryota > Metazoa > Chordata > Actinopteri > Cypriniformes > Cyprinidae > Puntigrus > Puntigrus tetrazona. The sequence goes on along the minus strand of NC_056702.1, from coordinate 15,516,315 downwards.
TGATGGCACCAGGGCCATCACGTCCTCTATGTGAGCGCTTCCTCATCCACTGTAATCCTGCTTGAGCCACATCTGATCTCCTGTGATAGCACACAATTCCCACACAACAACACCACCTTAGATGCCGGTGCATTGACAGATCAGGGCGCTGATAGTGTGTTCTTGTGTTTGTGGTTTGAATGGACTAATAAAAGCACTGACCTCTGTTGGGAGATATCAGTATTGCTGAAAGTCAAGCAGACCACCCGTCTGTCCACCAACAGTGTCCTGTGAGGGCATCGGGAGCATTGATTTTCTTCAAGGACCTGATGCCTTTCTTCTGTTTACAGCTTTAGCTCGCCACACAGATGTTAATTATAGCCAATTTAATGCCACAACACATAATAATATGGTAGAAGTGATGTATTGGTGGTCTTATTCTCACAATTATGAATGGAGTAAATAGGCGCCATCCATCATCATAACATTGACCTTGGCCATCTTAGACCATCCTGAGAAAAATCTGAGCAGTCTCTATTGGAAACCCCCCCCAGCATATGCTGGCTCAGTATGTTTTGAAGCACGGCAGCCGGTTTGAGTTGTTTTAAATCTGTCCTTAATTGGTCATGAGTTGATTATGAGCTTGCCTGAGGTGGAGCAGGAGCTAGCTGACCAACACGCAACCAGTTTAAAGCAGCTCATAACTGGATAGCCAGCTCATGACCAGCTATGGACCAGCTTATAACTAGCACATCATCAGCTTACAACCAGCTCATGACCAAATAATTTCAGCTCATAGCCAGCTTACAAACAACTCATGACAAACTTATATCTAGCTCATAACCATCTTATAACCATCTCATACCATTTTATAACCAGCTCACAACCAAACTAAGATTTTGTGCCGATTTCTTACTTAATGCTGTTGTATAACGATAGGAGAACTTGATACAGGTATATGTACCGCTACAGTTTGAAAATTATTTTTGGTGTATTCATCATTTTGGATTTTGACAGCTTTAACTCTTTTCACTTTATGGAAAAATACTTGGATACTCTCTAGGGTTAAATGTGCTATTTGATACAATTATTATTGTTCATTCTTTGATCAGCATTACATTTATCAGCAAAATGTGAGCAAAAATGTCTCACAGATCCTTTTCTAATGCGTGCTTTTCTTCTATAAGAGGCTCCATGATGTTAAGAGGTTGGACGGAATCAGTGACCTGCGATCAGAACGAAGCGTTAATGATGAGCTGAGCGATACCTCTTTACAAGGTGAGTGCTATGTTGAGCAATGTCACTGCTTTCTTTACTCAGTGTCGTACTAAGTTGGGTGTACTGTTTAAATATTTAATGTAGGCACATGGGAAATATGACTGGGTAGCAGATATATCGATTGTTATATTACACCTTAGTGTAGTGAGGAGCAGTATAAGATTCTGCTGAACTCAACCTGATTGCCATTACAGAGTAAATAATTTCTAGGCCGAACGGGCCGTTCTCTAAAAATATCTTTATAACTTGAATGTCGATGTAAGTACAGCATGTTGATATGTTAATGATAACAGTTTTATTTTACTTAAAAATGTTACCTGGTATGATTGGAGCTGTAAAAGTTTTAAAGCAAAAGATGCATACAGAGCCATCTCCCACCGTGGTCTCTCTGCCTCAAATCTTAATACAACACAAAGTGTTCAGTCATGCTTGATCTTTTGACTGTGTGAACACCTCCGGGGTTTGTATTCGAAGATGGGTGAGTGACAAGCCGGTGAATGATCTGTAGCATTCAGCTGAAGATTATTACGCTGTCCGCTGGAAGCTCATCATCACAAAACAAATTCTGTTGAATAATTGCAGCATGTTCAAACACATTAATCAACATCAACCTGATCTTTTGAGTGCTTTGCCCTAGACTAAACAAGATACGTCCTGGATATGGGTAAATAATGTGATATTCAGACATTGCTTGCAGATTGCAGATTACTCTGTGAATCCAATAAAACAGTTTTAACAGATTTAACTACTGGAATGAAAGCATTTTAAGAAAACTTCCAGTACCTCACATAGCGCTATATTACCATGTCTGAAGACTACATTTACTACTGAAGTGCTACATTTATCTATGTGGATTAAAATAATTTACGTTTTTGATTTTGTGTTCAAGAGACTCAGTATGTCCGTGCTGTGATGTTCAGGCAATACGCAGAGCACGACCCAGGCAGAGCTCTATCCCTTCATAATTTTGGTGGCGACAGCACTGCCTTTTGGGAATTCTTCTGGAAAATTTAAAAAAAGGGAAGGAGCTCAAACCCTGAAGGGAAGCATGCTGTAATCCATGAGTGCACTAGAGACAATGATCCAAAACATACAGCAAAAAGACCCTCAGGGTAACATCACATCAAAGAGGTTAATGTCCTTGAGCGACCCTGACAGATTCAGGATCCATATCCAATTGAGAACCGCATTTTCTCCAAACTATTCTAAAATATTTGATTTGTCTGTTTATTTCACATTTCATTTAACACAACATCATAGTTTCTTCACCACCACCTCCTTTAGCTATACTTAAAATATGCAAACGGTTAAAACATATTTATAAAGGTCTCTCGGTTTCGAACACAACTCTAATTGCTAAGCAAGTTAGCAAATTTAGAGTACCATGAGTTAGCATACTCTATTTACCAACAGACCACAGCATCGATGAAATATGAGACACAGAATGTGTGGAGTAAACAAAGAAACAAAGAAATGTCATTATAGTCATCATAAAGAAATCATTGTATACATACGTTTTTACTGGACGTGATACCATCAGAATTTATTGTCATACATAATTATGAAGTATTCATTATTTTTGCATATACTTTTGGTAGGAAATTAGCCACTGTCTTCATGGAATTACGGAATTACGTAAACGACACAAAACCAAATCAGCTCTCTGCTTTGTAAACAGCTCCTAATAAATGTCATTAACACATAAAATATCACCAATCATCATGATTTAGAACAGTGAGCCGCAGGAACAGCTTACATTTTCAAAAACCTGCAATACTCAGACAATAAAAAGTGTTTAGGTCTTCTCAGACCCTGACGTGATACAAAGTGCTTTGAATGAAGCCCCTGGACTTTGATCATGGTAGTATTCTTGCTGCCTATGGGAGGGTCAGAGAGCTCTCAGAATCCGACAAAAATATCTTAATTTGTGTTTCTAATGATTATCAAGGGTATTACCGCTGGCATAATTTATGCATTTGGCATAAATAATATATCATTTAGATCCATACAGTGTATTTTTGGCTATTGATTGAAACCTTTGCTACTTAAGATTTCAGTTTTTGTGGTCCAGGGTCACATTTGGTGACCAATCTGAACAATGAACGCATCAGTTTCTTTTTCCATATGATCTAAATCCTGTTAAACCTTGGACACAAATAGCACTACTCTTTACAATGTGCCATAAAGACACCAATCGTGCCTCAGCAACAGTATTCTTTGGTCACGAGCACTGTTTCTCCTTCCTACGTGATCATTATTTTATTTTCCTGCCCAGCAATATTTGGCTTGTTTGTGATGGGACCAGTACAGAGGCTGAATGTGCTTACTAAAACACTTTCAGCATTTAGTCACCTTATGGTGTGCAACAAGGCTGAATCTGTTTTTTTTCCCCCTGAGATATTCCACATGGATGCTTTTTTTGTTGAAAGCCTGAAGGTTTATATGTGGAGTTAGTTGTAATGATATTGTGTCATTAAATCTGTACCACATATTATATGAATACACTGGACTATGTAAAAATAGTCCCATTTATAATATCAACTATTAAAATCTTTTTAAGAGATGAGTTTTGAGGTGAACTCCATTCACTTGTAACACTGAATGAAAGCTTTCTTTAGCCCCAGACAGTTACTGGAGGACGTGATTAAAACGTTAAAGGATGTTTATTTGTCCCAGGGGTTTTCCCTCCAAAACTATTTGCTTTAACCATTTGTTCCCAACAGACACAAAATGAGGTTCCCTCGTCACTCTGACATATTAATTTACACAATAGGACAGGGAAAAAAATATATTTTAATTTTGGGTCATAGATGCTGGTTTGAGAAGTGATTGACAAGCTTGATTTTATTAATCTAGTATAATAATAATAATAATATGGTATAAAAATGTAGTTCTTTGTTATTATAATGCTACTTTTCTATAGGTGGACAATTAAAATATATAAAGTGCAAAATTTTGCAGTCTGTTTGGAGATGGCATATAGTAAATGCACTATAATAATCAGTCTGCCTTTAGTTGCATTAATTCAATAAACAGTTTAAATCAGTAAATGTGATAATTTTTTAAAGTCACATTCTCACTATTTGTAAACCATTAACTACAACTTAAAAGTTGTAAATTTTTAATTTACTGCTTGTATAGTAAGATAGTTTGGGTATTGGGTTAGGGATGCTGAATATGGTCATAAAGAATATATGCTTTAACAGTAATAAAAGAGTCAATTTATTAATAATAGGCATGCTAGTAAACAACTAGTTAATACTGAGAATTGGTCCCTATACTAAATTCTAACACATATCAGAACTTGTATAAATTTAATTTCTGTTTGCACTAGCACACACACACACACACACACACACACACACACACACACACACACAAACACAAAACCACGACCCCTTAATAAGAAAGAAACCTCAATAACCTCAAATTGCTTTTTAAACCTGTAACCTTTTAAAATTGCAATAACCAAATTAAAATCAAATTGCAATGACCTCAAATAGCCAGTCTGAGTCATTTAGGCAACCAGGACTAGGTAAAAAGGGACAAACCCTGGGTTCCTATAATTATTGCATAGCGAGTTACTTTAAACACTTACTTGCGGCTACATTACGAACATATTTTATCCAAACCCTCCAAACCCGTCAGGACAGAAATAACAGCTCTGTGTGCAGTTTGTGGGTGGAGAAAGAGATGCATTGGTCAGCTGCCAAAGAAAAGATCATTTCACCCAAATAAAACGTCTGATAATTAGAGAGAGCAGTATGGACGTGGAGCCAAACATAGTGTTCCCTGTAAAAGTGCCACACTTATCTTTTGCGCTATGTAAAAAAAAGACTCCGCAATCTGGCAAATGGTGCTATGGTTTGATTAGACCAAAATTGGCTCCAAGCAAAAACGCACCATAGTTACAGTGAAGAACGGTGGTGGCAGCATCAAAGCTGTGGAGGTGTTTCTCTTAAGGCAGGACTGGGAGATTGGTCAGAATTGAAGGGAAAATAGATGCTGCCAAGTACATCCATTTTTTTTAATAACTCCTGGATGGACTTATAGAGAGAGCAGTTCATTGCCGCTCACCATGAAATTCCCCAATCTCGGTGTGCAAAGCTAGTACAAACACATCCAAAATGATTAACGTAATTAAATTAAAATGTGGCTCTATGATGTATTAAATGAGGGCACTGGTGACATTTGCAACTTTTTTTAATAACACATAGAATATTCCTCTAAACCCTCAACCTCCCCCAGCTCCACCTGTCAAGATCTGCAACAGGCAGATTCATTTATGCTTTTTGCACATCAGCGGTATGGCTACAATCTCACCGCAACTTGTCTGTGTATTTATTGCCTGTAAGTCTCTATATCTGATCTGCAGCAGCTAAAATAGCTGCAGCAAAAAAACAATAACAGCAGTACAGTAGCAACATGCATAGCACAAGATTTACCGAACGGGTCAAAAAAACACTTTTAACTGTCACAACAATAACTATAATTTTAACATAACAATCTTTTGACTTAACAATTAACAAAGTATTTTACTTAATATTTATTATATGTTATTAATTTAATTAAACGGCCTGAATAATTAAATTCATTAAACTGCCTAAATTAAAAATGAACTGTCTAAAAATATAATTAGAATGGTCTACTCAGCGGTCTTGTGCACTTCTATAACTGTCTGGTCTGACTTGGCTACCAAACCGGACAGAAATAGGCTACAGTGGACAGTTAAGACTGCTGAGAGGATCATTGGTGCACCCCTGTCTGCCCTTCATAACCTTCAGAGTGAGGAAATGAGTAGGCAAAATAATTTTTTTCCTGCCAGAACAATCAAATAGTATAATTCCATATATATATATATATATATATATATATATATATATATATATATATATATATATATATATATATATATATATATATAAACTGTACAATATGTAAATTCACATTTATACCTTTAGAACCCAATGTGTGCTCTATTCTGCAATTTGTCATATCTTATTTCGATTTGTATATTAGAATTTTCATATTTAAATTCCGTGCATAGACTCATTGCTGTACCCATATACTCAGCCGACAACTCTCTCTACTGCACATGCATCATATTTGTGGTTTTATTATGGAAATTACTTCATTTAAAATCTATCACGAAACCCTGGTTTTTATTTATTCTAGACCATAAAAACTAGAAGAGCCCTAGACAAATTTCAATTAGGCTCGCTTTGTTGTGAACACTTAATATTTGGCAATATTGCTTACACAAACACAATTCTAAGAACTGAACTGAGCTGGACAGCAACATCACTAAATAGTTAAAGAAACTGGCTTTAACTGAAAAATGGACTGTTTACTTATGTCCTCTTTCCAGAGCTGCTTTATTGTAGAATTGAATTGTATTTGCATTATATAGACTGTAAAGCTGCTTTCACAGAATAGGTACTGTGTGAAGTTAACTAGTTAAAGTGACTTGATTTGACTTACAGTACTTAATCCATTCAGGTGCAGAATGCAAATATTCTGAGGGGTTTTAGGTTGCTCTTCCTGGAGCCTTTTTAAAAAAGAGGTTGACTTTTATTTATTGTTTGTAGAGGTTCTATTGTGGATTTTGGTGAGATTTTCTCTGTACTTCTCTAAATATATTCAGGTTGTATCAACAGATTAATGGATTTCATTTCATTTGAGCCGTATCCATCACTGTATTGATTGGCTAGTTTGTTGGGGTGTCATATTATAGTATGATGTATTGACCCACAAAAATATGTATCAACTTCAGAGCGACACTCAATTAGTCGGATTATATTTCCACTCCAGTAAGGCCCAGGCTTAACTGTGGTCTCTAACCGGTAAATATAGTTTTATTTCCTGAGGAAAATCCCTATACATAACAAGAAACAATGGCAGACACTGTAAACTAAAAATTAAACAAAATAAGAATGTCTGAGCAGTATGAGTTCAAATGATAAATTTCAGTGCTCAGTTTATAATGATTTTTTTCAGTAGCAGCTTCTGACTATATATTTAGGTAGGTTTAGGATATGATTTTTTAAATCAGCACTAGTTTATGACTAACAGTTTGCATAATTTAGCCTGAGGGTGGCGCTGTAATGTTGATTGACAGGTTCTAAGTACATACAACATTACATGGTATTTTAAAATTGAATTACATTTGAATGTTGTTGGGGGAATTCTGGTATAATCAGAACAAACAAACAAACGAAACACTACATCTATAAAGGTTATTTATTTTAAAAAGTATATTTCATTGACCCATTTTCACCACTTCACCACCACCACCAAATTCTGGGGCGACCTGCCCATATAGACAAGCCGTTGCTCATTTCTTCCTCCAAAACCCATAAATGCTTTTGTAATTTCAGTCTAGGCATGTACATTAGTCATCCCAACAAAAACATTTGGTCTTTATCTGACAGATTCCTGTTGAGTTCATCTTAATGCCTGCAATTTGGAACGATCCATATTCATTACGCGCTTCATATTCTCATGAAGCCTACAGACCGCCCACACAGACTGTTCACAGACCATATGATGCATAATGCCAACAAAACTTGAACACATATGAGGAGGAACTGGTCACTTGATTTAGAAAAATGTGTTAATGGCAAAAAAATCAAGATTTTTATTAGAGGCATTTTGTAGAACTTACTCCATCATACTTTTGGATGGACTAAAAAGTCTACACGCACAGTTCTGTTTAGTAGCATATCAGTTATTTCAGATAAACCCACTCCTCAACATCACTAACAAATAAAATGAATTATGGTTGGTTGTTTTATCAAACAGTGTCTTTCTGTCTAAGCTGGCCAAAAACAGTTATTATACACTTGGAGTTATTATACACTTTTGTGTTAAACTACTATCAACTGTTATTGTTTATTTACTGGTTGTTGCGAATGGCCCAGTTAGCCCCTGCTTGTAGATACTGTAGCTAGTTCTTATGTGATGTCCATTGAAAGTCTGTCTATTTCAAACAAATAGTAAATGTCTAAACTTTAAATGTGGATGAGTTGATATTTATTTGTCATTCATTTACTGTTAGTTTGTTAGTTCTGAGACATGAATGCAGGCTATTCTACATATTACTTGGAGACGTGTCTTCCGGAAACCAACAGGCTTGAGTTACCTTCTTGTTAACGAACGTTCTACCCACCTCAAATGACATCCGAGCTAAATGCAGGTCAGATCTGAGACCAAAGAAGTTGGCCAGCTGAATGCTTTGATCATTTTACAAAGCAATAAAGTCTGGTAATCTTTTTTTGAAGTCACTGGTTCCATCTAGACAGATAAAAATAAGTTATCAGTCATAACAAGCAGACTTGTCCCCCGTAGAGGACAATAATCTATAATCTTATTTTTATGACTGATAAACAGCATAACTGTTCAAAGGATACATGTATATATATATATATATATATATATATATATATATATATATATATATATATATATATATATATATATACACATTATATATATATGTCTATGTGTGTGTGTAAATGACTATAGACATATATATACATGTCATGTTGATATAGTGCCCATCAGGCACCTCAGAGATGATCCCATTTGGAAACAGGCTTTTGTTTAGAGTCGTGAGGCTGCGGCGCTCAATGTGTGTTTCCCACACGTCCGCTTTACTGTTCATGAGAGATTTCATGATATAAATAGGTTCCTTTGCACAAGTGAATTCATCTCTAATGCCACCCCTCAGCTACGCTGTACTGACACTGATGCGTGCTGGGAAACCGAATGCTTACACCACTGTTAGTGTACGCTGGACAACATATTCAATAAATTTGATCGCCGTGGGACAGGAATAAAACTGCAAAGTCATTCATGGGTGACATCACATTCAGGAATTTCTACGTCGTATTTTGTATGGCTAGCAACGATCGATGATACAGAACTGTCACCTATGTTGTGTGTATATACGTTAGTGACATTTATTTATGTTTGTTTCACGTAGGTGAACACCATGAAAGGAAGTAAAGATCAATAAAGAAGCGTACTGTTTTATTAGGCGAGCTGCATAAGGCAAGTACTGTCGTATAAGGTTTAATCCTGAATTACGCTAAACACTGAAATTAATACAAAAAAAAAATGTATTTATTTTTTACATTGGCATTGTTTATCTATTTTAAGTTTACACTTCTTAGTTCACACGCTGGAAATGTCCAAGTATCTTACCAGAAGCCCAAAATGATTGTATTTGGAAGAAAATTATCGTACGCAAGGTAAAGATAGAAAACATATTTATCTATACCAACTGCTTTTTAACACAACCTTGCAAATGCATCTTCCAATCTGGCTTTTTGTCTTATCCTGAATAACAATAGTACCTATATTATGTACTAATTATAGATATAGATGTATAAATTATAGTAGGTGTTCTGCATAGTTTAGCTCTAGCTTGTATAAACATGCCAACTTAGAAGTCTCAAGTATACCTAGCATGACCTCGATTTGCTAGTTCAGGTGTGTAATAAATGACACTGTAGATACAAAGATACTAGGAGCAAAGATTCTCTACTACCAAACTAAATTGGTAGTATTATTTCATTGGTTTGTTTTTAGTTCTTGAAGGGATATCATAACCTCAACAACTAAAATGATTTTTATAGATGTCCCGAATGAAACCATTAATTTCCTAACACATGGCATTATCATTAATCTGTATTACACCTCTACTTTATTTAATAGAAAAATAAAAGAATACAAAGCAGGTCTAAATTCTATTAGCTATTAACAATATAATTCTGTTTGTATTCTTGTACCCTTAAACTGAATTTGTTTAGACAACATCAGACATAAATTAAACTAACAAGAGTAATGTCATTATCCTAATGGCGATTTTATAGCTCTTTGTTCAGAAACAGTAATCTTATTACCAGTTTGACCATCCAATGTTGGGTGCAGATATATTGGCTTAAGGAGTGGCTCTATCAGTGTAAATCACATGATTAAATGAAAATGTGTCTGGACACGTACTACAGTGATAAGACACGCAACCAGTTACAGGAACCAAAGTGGAGAGATAAGAATATGAAAAGAGAAAGTCTGAGTCTAAATCACCTCACCCTTTTTGGTTTCACCCTTTTGGTTTCTTTTTAAGATAAACTTTTAGTTAGTAAGATTAAGGTTGCCATGTCTGCAGAAACAGGTACACTCCATTATCAAGGCTGTATATATATATATATATAGAGAGAGAGAGAGAGAGAGAGAGCAATTATAGCAGTCTTCAGTGTCACATGATGCTTTACAATTCATTCTAACAAATTCATTCTTTCAGTGTTGAAAATAATTACCAAATATTTTTGTTAAACATTCTTTCAAGATACTTTGATGAATGGAAAGTAATGGACTCAAAAAAACCCAACAACTTTGAACTTATACTCTATATTTAATAATTTTAAAGCATATTTGCAAATAAATTATTATTAAATAATACATAATATATAATTAACATAATAAGTATAATAATAACACTCCAAACCAAACCTCAGGTGTATTGTATATACTTTTTATGTTTGTAATTACAACCACTATTGATACTGTAGGAGAACCGTCTCTGATCTGGCACTGTTAACAACTTTCCTAAGCTATATGCTGATGTTTTACAAATAGTTCTGCAATTTTAAAGTAAGTTGTTGAGAAATGACATCAACCTATAGTTATGTCTTAATATAAGAATGATCAAAATGTCTCTTCCAGTGCATAATAATCCAGAAGTTATCCATGCACTAAAGATGCTGTCTCATGGACCATAATGTGTTATGTGTCATGTGACTTAATAACATTAGCTTTGATGACATAACCTCCTATCTAAGCATCTATTGTAGTACATGAGAATTATGCTTTACAAACCAAGATGTGCTCTAAAACAGACAAAGGACTGATTGACAAGGTTCACAATTAAAAGCAATAATGTAGAACTGCTATTACTCCTACTGACATAGCAGATCCATTAATAGTCATGCCAAAGATATAGATAGACTCTGGGGATTTCTTCTGGAGAGGTTAAGAACCATTTTGAACAGCAATTCAACCCTGTGTGTTTTGGTCAGAAGCCATATTTTTTTTCATGTTTCTGAATCAGGCTGATCAAGCGAACAATACATATAAATCAAAATATTCGCTCTGTCCACCCCCACCCTCCTCATGACAAACGAATCAGCCTCTGACATTTAACATTTTCAAATGTTGCCGGTTCAGCTGTCTGGTAATATCGCTCTTCCCATGTGCCATTGGCTGGCTCTCTCTACCCCCCTGTACAAGCTAAACAAATTCAACCTCAGATGTCACCCATGCTGACCCTGAAATGGAAGGGTTCATCTCATCATCCGTGTAGGCTAAATAAAGTGATTTGGAAATGCAATAGCTCATAAGGGGATGTGATGAAAAATCAGCATGCTGGAAGGCCACATAAGTGAAAGAATATAAAGTAATACACGGCTGAAAATCAACCTACGATAGGAATACTGTTCCTGGCAGTGGTCCGAACACAAAACAGGATATGTCACTGCATGGGGGGTTAGATATGCACACAGACTGGAACGTTTATCGGGAGTCAGTCTCAGAGGTCTAGATTTCTGTGTAGACTCCAGATACTTGACACAATATATTTTGGTCTCAGTCTCATGGAAATTTCCACGGGTCAAGTGCACAGAGGTCTCCTTAACAAAATCATAAAATATTATTAAGCAATTTAAAACATTTTTCTTTTCATCAGGTATTTGTTTGTTCCTTTTGTTTGGAGGCTTCATTAATGCATTGTAGGTCTCTGACCTTGACTGATGGTCGCTGACCTCATTTCCTTTTACAGCCATGACCTGCACCACTACGTTGATTAGATTGCTTATTCTCAATTGACGTGGCAGCAATATAAAAGGTTACTTCCTAATAAATTTTTTACAACCAACCTTAAGTAAAAAACACACAGTCGCGTCAATAATGCTCATGACTATTGACATGTTAAAGGTTAATGAAGAAATAATCAATCAATCACACTTATATAGATGATAAAACTGACAGGCAAAAAGAATTGATAACTACATAATGATATATATATATATATATATATATATATATATATATATATATATATATATATATATATATATATATATATATACACACACACACAATATGCTCATTACTTTTTATAAGCCAATTATTAGAAGAAAAAAAAAATCTACACTTCTAGTTTGTTGACTTTTTTGTTGCATTTTACAATGTGACATGGAAAAAAGTTAGATTGTCTCTTAACACAACTTTAAGGGTTTATAGAACACATTCATAGAAAATCATCTATTATTCAGTGTAAGACAGACAGAGTGATGCTGTTTATTCTACCAGAGGTCAGGAAGTGCTTTCTATCAAACTGGATATTTTAGTTCACATAATAAAACATAAAAAGCATCTGTTCCCCATAGTAATAATTTCCAACAGTGTTTCAAACTGTATAGCAGACTCACATAACAAAAGAAAAAAAAAGGTCCAACACGCTTATACTGTACATTAATGAAACAACAACAACAACAGAAAAAGATATTCATTAGATCCATTAAGTCTTCTAATATATGAAAGAGCAACCTCTTAACAGTCGGCATTTGATTGATGTTAAGGGGTTTGTAGTGTGAATAGTATTAATAATAAGTGAATGAGGTGGAGGAGCCAACATCTAGGCAGATGGCATCCTCTGGCATGCTGCTAATGCTAAAGACTGTCAACCACAACAACAAGAACTAAATATTTATTAATAGTTCAATGAGATGAGTTTGAGTCTGATGATAGATCATAGACTTATGGTGGAAGAAATGTTACAGAGCCTATCAGCAACATGCCTTAACCCAAGAGAATCCTGTTCAACGTAAATACTACACTATTCACACTAGTTACAGGACTGAACTTCATTACAATTAAGTGCATACATGCAAGGATTTCATGTTCCATGCCATGATGAACTACTAGACAGAGCTACACAAGACTATGGCGGTAAAGGGCCATCTGGCTATATAAGAGGGCATTTTGCAATAGGATCCTCAGGTAAATTTGATTGAAGCAGCGACACTGAGTCATGGAGCATCATATCACGGCTAGCAATACAGTGCTTCTTCCTGTACCTCAGGGAACCAAGATTATGTTACTTACCAATACAGCACACAGCATTATGGAGAACCAGTACAATCTTGCCATGCTATGATACAGAAATTACAAAAAAATAACTGACCTTAAGCATCTAAGGGCTCATAGAGACCAAGAATATAGAAGTAACCCTGTAGGAGACAAGAGGTCAATGAAATAACAGTTCCACACAATCCTACACAGCCTTTGGACTTTAAAAGAGCCAAGAGTATACATGAAGTAAAGCAAATTTCTGAAGGATTGGACCTGCTTTTTGGCAGATGCATGAGCATTTAAGCAAAGAGAATCCGAGCCTGTACGGCCAGAATGTGCCGAAAGTTATTGAACCTGGAAAAGTTAGATGGCGATGCCCAGATGGCCACTTCACAGATGACTGCTATGGATATTTAGGCACATATGTATGCCTTGCTTTTAGAATGATTAACTGGGTGAATCACTTGGTCAAATTCAAGGCAGGCAGGGCTACAAACGTGTTGGTTTTTTGTGGGTCACAGTGGGCTAGATTCAGCCCACACCAAACCTAAACAGACTCAGCATGGGCCAGCCCGTTCAGGCATATAGCATCTTTTGTATTGTTTGGACACATGCAAGTTTTGTATAGGCCCTGTAATGAAATTAGGAGAATACAGACAATATTGACTGGCCATTTTTAAACACTCAGTTGAACTGCAATGGCTAGAAACCAAAAGAGACCTTTACAGAACTTTCCTGCTGAGTAGTTATAACCTTAATCAAACACACCTGAAAATGCCTTCAAGATCATTAAAACATCACAGGTGGGTGAGTTTTATCAAAGTTGGAGGTAACTCTGCAGAAAAGTAGATCTCACAAGACATATCTGAAGTATAACAGACACAAGCTTGTTAATAAGAATGAAGGGTGGTCACCCTCTATGAGCGGGGGCACATAGAAATGGCACATAGAAAGACGAAAGGGTACTTTAGCATCAGCAATTAAAGGGTCAGGGGCAACCCTCTCATTTTTTTAACTTTTGAGTATTTGGATTTTGGCTATATATAGCTGTATTATCCTAAACTGAATGTTTTCTATTTTTTATTTAATAAATCTACTGATTTGAAATCACTTTGACTACTACAACCTAGCTTGATGAGGGTGACAGCAGCGGCAATCCACCTGTTACTCAAGTTGATATAGCTTAATCCACCCTTTACTCAAGCTTAATTTAATATAAAAAGATTCATTCCCCTTACAGTTGTCATGATGGGCATGAGCTATATAGATAAAAACCATCTTTTGTACCAGGCTATAAACATATTTTTGTCTACTTTAAAGTTGGGCATTTTAACATGAGCAGACTATGGGACTAACTCCCTTTTGTAGCAAGCCTCTAGTGGACAGTTGGTAATTTGCAGTTTTAGTCACGTCCGTGTTAGTTTCACAAAAGAGGCCGTGAGGGAGGAGCTTGGTTCATCCCCAATCCTGATCAAACAGAACTGAACTAACTAATTGGGATCTGAAGGAGCACTTGATAATTATGGACAGGTGTATTTGATCAGGGCTTGAACTGAATTCTCCTGAAAGGTAGATCGTAGATCTCTGGAACTAGGGTTGGGTACCACTGTTGTATATAAACAGTGTGGCCCCTGTGTGGGCTAAGTGAGGGCTGCCTATACAGGGCCAGCACTAAGGGACCAACGTTTTGGCAAGAAGCAAGGGACCACTCTCAGAGGCCCTTCAGGCCAGTGCAGGCTTGTCTGCAGGGCACCTACTTGCAAGTCCTAACTGCTGCTAAAGCAAGTAGAAGGGTAGTTTTTAGAGACAGAGTTCTTAGGTCTACTGACTGTAGTAACTCAAAAGGGGAACCTTTAAGGGCCATGAACAGATCCTATGTAGGGACAGATTAAGCTTACTGGATCCCTTCAGAATATGAACAACAAGTTGTTCCTGCCTGTAAATTGGTTAGATATAGGTGCATGGAAAGCAGCTATAGTTAATATAAAACCTTGAATGACTGTTATCAAACAGCTCATACAATATTACAGAATTTTGATCTTTGCCATGGGTCATGGACCAGGCAGAGAAGATGGACCATTTAAGGGTGAGGCACCTAGCAAATAGGCATCTAGCCTGTGAGGTAGTATTTAGGGCACTCTCGAAGATATGTGGGTTCCCATCGAGAGTACAAAGTGCAGAGCCCACAACTCGGGCTGTGTGTGCCAAATCATCCTGTTCACCTGTGAGAGAAGGTCTTGTTTCAGTGGATGGTCCATGGGGCTGCTGCTAGCAACCAGGACAACAACGTTGGTTTCTCCTGAGAGAGGCCATTAAGAGGGCCCTGTGTTTATGCTTCTTGCTTTGCATGATTCTTGTCTGGGTGAAAAAAGCATAGAAGAGGAGCATCTTTTTTAAAACATCTCGATGTGGCGAGGGGCTCCAATTTTGAAGAATGCCGTGAGCTGTTGTATAGATATACTCAAAGATAAATCTCAAGAATCATTTGTAGGTGGCTATCTAGATGTTAAAGTAAGCATCTTTCAGGTCCAGATGAAAGAACCTTCCCCCTGGGCATATCTGTGAGAGGATCTGCTTTAAGGTGGTTATTCTGAATGGCCGTTTCATGAGCATGCGTTTTAGGTTCTTTAGATTGAAGTTGGGCAAGAGACCATCATCCTTTTTAGGAACGAGGAAATAAAGGCTGTAGAAGCCTCACTTGCTCTGAGGTGACAGAACTATCTTAACAGCTCCTTTTGCCAGTAAAGTAATCACTTTAGAATGCAGGACGTGAGTGTCCTTGCTCTGCACTAAGGTGGGAACCACACCACTGGAGCATGGTGGTTTGAGAGCATAACCTTGAATAACCTTGTTTTATAATCTCTAACACCCAATCTGATACTCTGGGGAAGGTCTACCAGCCTTGGGTGGTGAGGGGACTTAACCTTCTTGATAAGCTAAAGAAAATTTTGAGAATTTGCTCTCTTTTTGAGAATATAACAGCGACTGGATGAGTGGGCGCTCTTTGAACGGGGGCAGTAAAATACAAAGCAGTATTTATAACAATCACAGAATGTCACAGAAATTTCAGGCTTTTAAACAAGCTGAGAAAGGCCGAAGGTGCAGGTTTCACTGACTGCTGAGCTGGTGCAGGTTTATGGTAAATGCCACATTTCTTGGGACAATTTCTGCATGTCGGTGAAACATTCTGCAAATCCCTTTATCAGCAGTTCTGAAAAATCCCATGGATGAGACTGGAAAGTGTAGGAATTTTGTCTGTCAGTCATTTACCTGCTGAAGGCCTGCTCTGTGATCTTTGTGATTGCACTTCAGAATTTGATTAAATTTTATTTGACCTTATACTGTATATCGTGTATATACTGTATATATTTTATTTTATTATATGTATACACTTTATACACTGTATAAAATTCTTGTGACTCGTTGCATCACAATTTTTCCATGGGGCTAACTGAATCTATTGTTTCTTAATTGTGGCAACAGTTAAAGATGCAACGAGTCAATAGAAAATAGAAATAGAGTTGGAAGATCTATCTATCTATCTATCTATCTATCTATCTATCTATCTATCTATCTATCTATCTATCTATCTATCTATCTACCTATCTATACTGTTTATATATATAATAATACACACATAATAATACATACATAAATACAAGTCATAATTTTCAACCCAGATAAGTTTGTGTTTTTTTATTTTTTATAACTGTTCATGTTGCTTTATACTTTTAGCATAAATGTGAAAGACCAGTGGTCACTGGCATCAGGGGACTCATTTACAAAATGTTTCACAGAAACCATCCTAAATTTTATCTTACAATCATTTCTTGCATATGAGTATGTGCGAATGTAATGAATTTACAAATGGAAAACGCACATATAAACGACCACTAATGATGTCATTAATACTCCAACAATAAAAAGTGTGCATGTCTGCTCAGACCCTGACGTGACTCTAAGCACTTTTCCACGTCAAAGACAGTTTTTATAAATACGAGTGTTGACGAACATTTATGTGTTATTGTCTATTGTCTATTGACGCACACTCTAAGATCGAATTTGTGCATATGCACACTTTATAAATGAGGCCTTAGCTTTGGTTCTGTGGATCCATAAATCAGATGAAATGCTTGGCTAATCTCTTTAAGCACTGCTCTGGTACAGAAGCAGAAGTACTGGACACTGAAGGGACAGCTGTTGGGGCTGTGGAAGTACAGTATATATTAGGGGCTATAGTTGAATGTTGCCATGGCTGTGAACAAACAGAAGTGAAAGAACAGTCACTGTTAACAGCCTCTGGGATGTAGGACTGAGACTATGTATTCTCACATTTAAGGCGTTGTGCATGTAGTGTTCCTAACAACAGATTACAAAATCACACCACATTGTGTACTAGCTACACATTAATGAAACCCATATTTTGGCAATGTGCTGCTGTGTCATAATTAATAAATATCACACTGACAATCAAGTTGTACTACTTTTAATTAATTCAATTCAATACATTGTGGTAAATAAATTATGTTTTCGTAGTTTCTCAGTTATTATGAGACAAGCTGAACAAACTCTGAGTTTGAGGTTAGGTTTAGAGTTGATAAAATCAAAGGTCAGTTAGGACAGGTTCAATTGTTTTACAATACAAAGTTGTTTGTCATCTTCCAAATACATGACTCATTGACTGAACAAAGCTGAACAAACTCTGAGTTTCAGTATGTTTAGAGGTGACAAAACAAAACAAATCCAACCTTTTATAGATCATGTTCAGTGGGTTTACAACACTTATAATAAACATTCTTTGTAAACTCAGGGTTTGAATAAGAGTTTATGATTATCTATGGACTTGAAAGTGTCACATCTATGTAAAAAATGGAGTGGAGATGAGCAGAGACGGTGGAAATGAGGGACCTAGGAGCCAAAGCGGAGCTTATGTTTCAAAGGACTGAGATGAAGTCCAAGACTCAGAGGCTGGAGGTGGAGACAGGCAAGATGTAAAAAGTCATATGTGTGGTCCTCCAATGGACAATTACCCTGCCCCAGGCATAGCAGCACTAAAGAGGGAAAGACACACCTGAACATAGTTAACAAAATTAACAGATGACAGAAACTAGGTCACAATGGAAAAACACAGAGCATAAGGGGAATGAAACATACAACAAAAGTCAATGACTGTGACAAGTTGTTATTATTATAATAAGACTATTAATTGTGACCAATACTACCAAAGTGTCTATGAAATTGTTATTTTTCCCCTAATATTTTAAGTAATATAATAATAATTCCAGCACTCTCCTCAGACAACATAGTAAATATGAATACATTTTACTCTATGAAACTGGAAAAAAATGTATTGCCGTAATGTTTCAGTTGCTGCAGAGTTCAGTTCCCAGTTCCCAATGTTCCCAGTTCCTAATCAACCATAGCTGTCTGTAATTATAAACATCTTTTACTGGTTCATTTTGATTTTGGTTGCATTTGATTTGGTTCGGTGGATCTCCCGGATTGAGAAATTCTGGCAAACTGTATATACAATATATAATTCTCAAGATATCTGTCAATACTAGTGCCTTGTCTATAATAACATAAGTGTAATAATCTACTTCATAGAGAAACATAACATTACATCAGGCTACAGAAATGCTGAAGAATTTATAATGTTCTGGCGTACCTCAAGGAATTATATTTTCATTTTACACATGCAAAAAGGTTTCTGTTGTCTGAGAACTGAGCAATATAGCATGCAGCATCCACCCTGATCAAACACATCTGTCTGTAATTATGAAAATCTTAATAATAAATAAACATTTGTATTTGATCAGGGCTGGAGCTGGAATGTTCTGGAAGGTGGATCTCCATAATTTAAAAAAAATTCTGATAAATAGTATACAGTATATGCTTGTCAAGATATCTCTCAATATTAATGCATTGTCTTAGAGAAGTAAAATTGATAATATCAGGCTACAGAACTGATTTTACTCTGGTGAATTTCATGGAACTGTTAAACCGCAAATGTTATTCTACTTTTAAACTTCTTAACTATATATGTATGTAGTTTGTGCCACATGCGTTTTAGACTTTCTCATGCTTTTATTTCTGAGGGGTTTGTGTCTGAGAATTGAGCACCACAGCATGCAGCAGCTCATCAGTTTCAGTCAGTCAAACAGCTTTGTATTTTAATCCCAAACACAAGACGACGTATGCAGAATGCAAGTACGCCATCCGCTATACTTAGAAGAGTGACTGCATATGCACCTGTCACTGCGCTGTCAACACATGCACCTCTCCTGCTAAGCTGCGACTGCAAACCTTTGTGGCTGCTGCTGAGACCTCTCTGATTCATGGGGTAACAAATCTTGTTTAAAGTGAGACTGTAATGGATAATGGCACCTCTATGCGTAGGTATGCACAGTGTACATAGTGTGCCCCCTTGTTTATAATGAAGAAACTGGTAAAGAATTGGTATATTGGGTAATTGAAAGGGCACCTGAAAGTGATCAAACATAACCTTTAATGAAACTTCAATGTTCATTTGGTGCGATTGGTCACTATCTGTTTGAATTCATTCATTCTTGGTAAAAAATGTGAGGTAGTAAAATTATCAGAAGAAACAATGAAATTTTTAATACAATTTATTATTAATACAATTTGAATAGTTCTCCATCCAGTCCAGTAATCATTACCAAACACTGCCCTTACATAATGAACACAATGAATGGTTGATAGGAATGCCATTCAGGGATTAGCGATCCAGGAACATTATAATATTAAAAAAAAGTGTATTTAATACAATTACTGATGAAAACGTTGAGGAACAGTTTTATTGATTTTGCAAATAGCAACTGAAAATGAAAACAACTTAAATGATTTTAAAACATATTAATACTAACTTAATAAACTTACTCAGAAATTTAATCACATTTAGGAACAGTGATCCTCTTATTCAGAATCAGAGCACAGTGGTTCTGTTAAGCTTAATATTGTGGTACATAAAGACAAGACAAGAACTGTTGTGCCAAAGGCTATGAAGTACTTAATAAGTACCTAATGAAAAAGTCTCTAAGGCTTTACTCATGGGATTTATTTTTCCTCAAAACCACCTATGGCAATCATTTTTACGCTCAGTTGCCTGACACTAGCTGATGTAATATATGATTATGCCTGAGGGCTGCAGAAGGACCTACAGATTATAGTTACTGACACAATCATGGACACAATCATGTCTAAACGTTCTATATAGATATGTGTTTGTAACAGGCATCAAGGTTAAATAGGTATGTATCTAAGCTTCAGGAGTGTGACAGGGTTACTTAAGCTAATGAAGGCAATGGCAGCTTGCCTAAATGAGAAATGTGAAGGGCAACCCAAGACAAACTCTCAGACAAAGAAAAAAGGCATCAGGTATCAGACTGCCCAAACCTGCATACAAATTCTTTAAACAGCCAGATTCAAATTAATAGAAGGAAAACGTAAAACATATTGTTTTTGACTATACAAATAAAACGTTTTAAGTCACCTTGTGCATTTTTGAAAATTATAAAATTATTTGTCTATCCAGTTTGATAATACTCTTAAAAGTACAAGACCAGGTAATACAGGCAAGTAATTCATATTATCCTAACAAGTTACTTTTCTTACAAATCAGATGAAAAAGTCATCATCACTATGCTAAAGTTATCAATATTTAACTGCTTTCCTACAGCTTGATTACCTGGTTCTAGTTTGACTGGGTTGGAGCTGAAATCTTCAGGATGATAGCTCTACAGGAGCCAGCTTTCTGACATGAACATGAACAGTATATCTGTGAAGATATATTCCAATACCAGTGCCTTGTCATGTATGTATAATAACACAACTATCACAATCAACTTCACAGAGAAACAAAAGTAATAATACCAATTATAGACCCACTTATTGACCTGCCAAAGCATGAATATTAAATATTGTGCGACAAACTTTTTCTCTCTGTGGCTGGGGAAGTGGGTTCAAGTTTCAGCCTGCTTCCTGATAAAGAAGACAAACCAAGGACGAGCGAAAGCCGAGGAGAACCGAAGTGAGTGATAAAAGCAAAGATGTCTCCTCTAGGCACCTGTGTGCAGTTGAGACAGACTCAAAGCATTATCTCTTGCCCACTCAGAGCTTTGGTCGATATTCTGTAATCAAGACTTGTCAATGTTCTCTTCAATGTGACTTCTGCTAAAGATTCAAGGGCTGATTTCCATTTCCACCGTTAATTGAGAGTTGTGGAACTATTTGTGCATATAAAGGTCTGGGGTTGACCAGGAAGTCTAGCTCATCTATAAAATCATTGTCTTTTGAAGCAATACCTCAAAGTTTGCACTAGTAAAAACATCTGTGTCCCTTGGGTTAATAATCACCAGATCATTTGCCTCGGTTACTGAAGAGTCTTTGTGGAGTCTTTTACCTGTCAGATCATCTGCTCCTGATAAGGACTGGATTACTCATTTATGAGAAACAACTTTAGATAAGATTTGAACAATGCTGGCTTGTATTCCTCTTACACAGTCTTGTAGTTCTAAAGAAAAAAATGGGTTTACTACCCCATTCTCTAAATTCACTCCCACATTTTTGCTTTACATGTGCTTTTATATTTTTGAGTGTTTCCACTTTTCCTTCAAAATATTTATCAATTAACATTTTCTCTTGCTTTAACCTGAAAGTTTCTCCACTCACTGCCTTGTCTTCTTTCAGTTGATGATGATGACTGGCAGAGATTGCGAAGTAGTGTGATGCATCAATTGCATTCAAATAATTTCAAAACAAGCAGATATATACAAATATTACTCTTTATAAGTTGGAATAAGCAAACAGCCCAGGGAAAAAAAGTATAGCATACAATGTATACCTGCTTATAATGTTCCTCTTCAGGAACTCGAGCTGCGTCACAAACGCTTTGGGAACGCCTTCAGCGTGCGCCGTTCTGAACCACGTGTAAAGTCTGTCCAATGGAGGGGAGCGACGTCATGGACGAGATGACGTCGCCGACCAGGAAGTATAAAGTGACGCTCTGCGATGCCGGCACCAGCTTTCTGCGTTCAGTAAGCGCTACGTGTTATTGTTTGTCTATTTGCTGTCTGTTTGTCTAGCTTAAAAGAAATATTATGGCTGATGATCAGAGTGTAAAGAGGAAATCTAAGGCGAAACACGCTGGTGTTCCGTCGCGTTTCAAGCGGTGTGCTGATCCCTGCCCTCGTTATATCACGGGTGGGGACACACACAGCTTGTGCGTGGCGTGCCTGGGAGCGGAGCACGCGGCGTCAGCCCTCGAGGGGACTGATTGTCCGCATTGTTTGCAGCTACCGCTGCGAACACTCCGCTCCCGGAGTCTCTCTTTCACGAGGGAGACTTCACCAGCGTCCCCAGGGTGCGGGACCGCTTCCGCCGAGGCGGAGCGACGAACGCACGTCTGGGGATCGCAACTCGATCTGGCGGAGGAGATGGAGACGGGCTCGTCCCTTTCTCCATCGGAGTCCGCCAGATCGGCGCTCAATCCGTGGGTCCGGCCCGTACTCCGGCTTCTTCGCCACGGGGAGGCGCCCACTCGCGCTCACTCTTCCTCCGAGGAGGTTGATGTTGACGTGGTGGACGATGCGCCATTGCACACGCCACAATATGAGGAGCTCTTAGAGGTGGTAACTCGTGCGGTTGCCAAATTAAACATCGATTGGCCCGCCGAGCGTACGCTGAGCCTCAGAAATCTAAATTGGATGAAAGGTTTCTGAGAGCGAAGCAGCCACCTCTGAGACGGAGCCTTCCATTCTTCCCAGACCTCCACAGTGAGCTGTCGAGGTCCTGGGGAAGGCCGTACTCCGCTCGTGTTTTCTCCCCCACCGCTGCTAGTCATTACGGTAATGTGGCGGGAGTCGCGGAGTGCGGCTATAAGGCGATGCCCCGGGTAGAGCAGTCTCTGGCTACCTATCTGTCCCCGGTGCGCATCGTCTTTGAAGGCTTCGACCTTACCATCAAGGCCGCTGAGAACAACGTCGGCTTTGATGGCTATAAAGTCTGTGGCGCAGCAGGATTGGCTGGGGCTTGCATGCACACTATGGCGGTGTTGCAGGCATACCAAGCCGACCTGCTGAAAGAGATTGATGAGGAGAGGGGTCAGGTCCGATGACATCGCAGAACTGCGCCGGACGGCTGACCTCTGCCTCGCGTCACTAAGGAGACCGCCCGTGCTGTAGGGCGGTCTATGTCATCCCTTGTGGCCGCGGAGAGGCATCTCTGGCTGACCCTGTCCGACATGAAAGAGCGGGACAGGGTCTGCCTATTGACGCCCCTGCAGCCTTCTGGCCTATTCGGCGACTCCGTTAATGAGGTCGTCGATAGGTACCAGGAGGCCCGTAAACGGGCGGCGGCGTTCAAGAGTTTCCTCCCACGTCGATCTCAGGGGGCATCGGGACGAGAGATGCCCCCACCGCGTGCCAGCTCCTCATATAGGCATGTGCAAAAACAGAGCGTCGCCTCTCGTTCCCCCCCTAAAAAACAGCAGGGGGCGAAGCGGCGCTCTGGGCCGGGGGCTTCCGGTCCTAAAGACCTGAGGGCCTTTTTGGACAGGAAGTCCACGGCCAAGAAGCCCTGATATGAGTGGCTCAGGGCTTCTGAGGGCTGCCCCTCCTGGGGAGGATCAGTTTATGCCGGGTGTTGAGACTATTTCACTCAAACGGCTCTTTACCAGGAAGGATCAACTCAAAGCGAAATAAAACACAAGACAAGTTCTTATGGATTTTAAGGCTTGCAAAGATTGCTGTCGATTGCAAGCGGGAGAGAAGCAGGTTTCTCCTTAACCTCCCTTTTGTCTCCAGACGGATCTCAGTCCGCCTGAGGCCGGGGGCCGGGCAGGCCCCTGCCTTCTGCCTCCTTCCCTGCTTTGCCTCCTCCTGCTTTGCCTCCTCCGACGCTCAGATCGCAAGTCACTTTATTTATAGAGGAAAGGACAAGATACAGTAAATGAAAACAATTGGCCACATTTCTTGTGCGTCAGAATCTTCACTCCTTCAGATTCTTCCGGTGGCCCTATCAGTATTCTACGGAGGCCATGTTATGACCAAGAATCAAACTGAAACTAAAAGGCCACAGGTGCATAACTGTCAACATTTAACTCCAACATTCCGTTCTCATCAGGCTGACAAAGCCTGGCACCCGATGGAAGCTGTAACTGAAGGATCAAAGTTGCAAAATGTCAATACATAACCCTAACATATCCCTCCTCTTTGACGTTTAGCACCTGAAAAATAACATAATAAGGCATATGCATATTGAACTACATCTCTACTGATTACTGGATTACATAGTCGATGCTTACTTTAAACAGCAAGGTTGGGCGAAAACCCCAGTATCTGAGGAAAAATTCCCAACCGACCCCCAAGATTTTATATGGGCGATCACCTGTAAGGCTTGCATCTTAATCATAATGTATACAATATAAAATTTAAAGCTTGAACATAGGAGGAAAATGTGAAAATAAACTGAAAAGGAAGAATGAAATAAAACGGTGCCTCTTGTTCTCAGCACGGCTACTGTAGCTTATCAGTGTACCTTTTGTATCATAACATCAGCACTCAGCCATGTCACAGCTGTAGTTTTAACTGAGACTTCACACATGATATTAAAAGCTCTCCATTTCTCTCTTGGTGGAGAAGTATGGTAAAACTGGAAAAGTCTGGCTAATCATTTTAGTAATCATTGCCCTTAAACATGGTAAAACACAGATCATGCATAAACATGTTCAAATCAAAATGAGTCTTTAGTTCATGTTGTTCTATGAACCAGTCAAAATTCACTTAGTTTCAGTTTCCCTTTAATCGTCTCTCTCTCCTCCGCATCCATCCACAGCAGGACTCCACGCCATGCTAAAAATGAGTAGGGCTCTGTTGGTTTCTTCACCGGGTTGAGACCAGCGAGGCCTATTGCCTTCACCACCCTTTGTAACCGGACTTCACACCCATACTCGTCGTTTTAGGCAGGAAACTCTGTGACCTTTGTACAGTGGCTCTGATGAATCCACGTAGACCTCTCAGCGGTCTTCAAGGCAGTTGGGGTAGTCAGCACCACGTTGCTTTAATCAGGATGCTGTCGCCTGGTTTCACTCTTGAGACCTGTGGGGACAGAGGAATATCTGGCAGATCATTTGCTCTCACAACATTTCAAACATTTTAAATTTCAACATTTTGTTCATCCACTCTGCTAGTGTATGCTGCTCTTGTGGTTTCTCACACACATCATCACACAGCGGTAAACTGAACGCATACAGTATTTGTACTGTTAGCAAGGTGTCAGTTCAATAAAATCCATGTGGATAAACTGAAAAGGTAGTCTGGCTTTGGAAATTGACCTCTCTTAGGTCTGCAGTTATGTTTACAGCAGATCAAACAAGATTCACAAAATTTTTTTTTTTAGTAGTTATTAAACCCTGGTGCATAACACCTGGTGCATAAAACCCTATGCACCATCCCTCCTGTTGACACATGTTTCCCTTGTGTCAAACTTGCTGCTGTTTTGTACAAACTTCGTGGAAGGCACAGTTTGCCTTCAAGTCTGTATTGTGTCTGCACCAAGCAAGGTCATGCTTTGGGAGAGGGCAGTGAGTGCAGCGAAAGTATGGGCCCTGTCTGCTTTTCCTTTTTTATTTTTCAACAATCCCTGTCCATGTTCTACTGCGTCTCGCAATGCCGCTCCATCATGAGCTAACGGATCATCATTCCTGTCTAGACCCATGAAGTTACCCCTATACTGGCCATATTCGTATTTAAAAGCCAATCTCACAACTCTATCAATCTCTTGGCCATTTAAACGATGCGTGCACGTATCAGTTGGTGAAAATTCTCTAACCATGCAGTAAAATTTCCAAGTGGACCAAGTGCATTTACTGCCTCTTTAAGTTCTTGGTCTGACCATGGGCGATACGCATTAAGGTATCTATTGCGATCGTCCTCTACACCGTAATGTGGATTAGCCACTTGGATGGCTGGAAAAACGGAATCTGATTCTGATGAAAGGTGTGAGGAGTTCAAGGGGTCTTTTTTATGCTCTTTTTCTTTCTGCACTGCAACCAATCTTTCTTGTTTCTCTCTTTTTTTCTCTTTGACTTCCACTTGTCTTTTATCAGCCTGCTCTTGCCATTTCGTCGCTTCAATTAATTGAAGTTTCAACAGATCAACCTTTTTTCCCTTGGCTAAGGATAAATCAACCTCTATTTTGTTTATTAAGAGAGCGCAGTCCCTTTTGACTAATTTACCACTGAAATCATATTTTTTATTCCACTCATTGAGATATCGCACACTGTCTGCCGAATCTGCATGCATAAACTTTGGATCTCCCATCAATTTACTTTTTCCTGCGCCCATATTTGCTTTTTGGTAAGAGTCAACGATTAGTCACACGTCTGATCAGATCGTCCACTGCACCAAGCTTCTACAGACACTAATCTGTCTGCGGATACAGCCGTCTGAACAAACCAACTTTTCAATTTTGACTCAAACCCAATATAAATTTTATGTTTGAACAACACAACTCCCCTTCTAGTGGGGAAAAATATCAGTTTGTGTTATTCCTAAACCACAACAACCACCTTATTCACCGTAAATCCTAGTGATTCATAATGACGTTCATACAACACATTCATACCATTCATACCCTGCGCGCTTAGAACAATTTTTGTCGACAAACCAATGTCCCAGACTATTGGTCGACAGAATTCGTCTGTCGAGATTACTGTGCTTCCAAAGCAGCTAGTAATCTTGGCTTCACTGTCGATACAGATCCTTCACCTCAACAGGCAAATCACTGGCTACGAACTCGAGCCGGTACCTATTATACTGCAGTCTCATCCACATACAAACCAATGTCCCAGACTATTGGTCGACAGAATTCGTCTGTCGAGATTACTGTGCTTCCAAAGCAGCTAGTAATCTTTGCTTCACCCATAAAAAACAATACCGGTATATCACCTGATCAGTGCGTTGAGTTGTCCTTCCAACGGCTCCCGTCAGACAGCCCGGAGAAGTTGATTTTTCCAGACGAAGAATCACCGACCCCCCTCGAATTCACGCGGGTGGATTTTCTTCAGGCAGCTATTGCCTGGCTCTGCAGAGACTGTCTCTCGGCTCCTCTTCGTCCTCTCCTCCTCCGCTCTGTCGTGTTGGGATCCGGCTCGAAGGACCAAGTAAATGTTGAGACTATTTCACTCAAACGGCTCTTTACCAGGAAGGATCAACTCAAAGCGAAATAAAACACAAGTCAGGTTTTTATGGATTTTAAGGCTTGCAAAGATTGCTGTCGATTGCAAGCGGGAGAGAAGCAGGTTTCTCCTTAACCTCCCTTTTGCCTCCAGACGGATCTCAGTCCGCCTGAGGCCGGGGGCCGGGCAGGCCCCGCCTTCTACCTCCTTCCCTGCTTTGCCTCCTCCTGCTTTGCCTCCTCCGACTCAGATCGCAAGTCACTTTATTTATAGAGGAAAGGACAAGATACAGTAAATGAAAACAATTGGCCACATTTCTTGTGCGTCAGAATCTTCACTCCTTCAGATTCTTCCGGTGGCCCTATCAGTATTCTACGGAGGCCATGTTATGACCAAGAATCAAACTGAAACTAAAAGGCCACAGGTGCATAACTGTCAACATTTAACTCCAACATTCCGTTCTCATCAGGCTGACAAAGCCTGGCACCCGATGGAAGCTGTAACTGAAGGATCAAAGTTGCAAAATGTCAATACATAACCCTAACACCGGGTCAGACGGCACCCGTTCCTCCTCAGGGCCCTCAGGGAGTAACTCCGCTATCTCTGCCCTCGTGCCAGAGTGCGGAGGCTTCCAGCACGTTTCCCCAGCCGGATTCACCCGAGGGCGCGCCACGGCCGGGAACGCGCTTCCCCTGCGGGGGTTCCGTTTACAGCTAGCCCGTTGTCTGCCTGCCGGTCAACCGTTTCAGGCCACCGGGTTACCTGTATCTCACACACCAGAGGTCAGCCTCGAGAGGCTGATTCCCTTAGTAGATTATTTAGCAGCGTGGAAACTTCTGCCAAATGTATCTCAATGGGTCATACTAACGATAGAGAAAGGCTATCGAATTCAGTTCGGTTTTCCACCACCGACATTCAGGGGAGTCACACCGACAGTAGTCGGCCCCAGCAGGCTCTGGTGATGGAACAGGAAGTAAGATCCTGCTCAGGAAGGAGGCCATCGAGGTGGTCCCTCCTCATGCTGTGGAATCTGGGTTTTACAGCCGCTACTTCATTGTTCCAAAGAAGGACGGGGTTGCGCCCTATCCTAGATCTGAGGGTCTTGAACCGCTCAGTCAGCAGACTGAAGTTCAAAATGCTTACCATCAAGCATGTGGTGACTCAAATCAGATCCGAGGACTTGTTTGTCAACATAGATCTGAAAGACGCATACTTCCATATATCCATCCTTCCTCAACACAGGAAGTTTCTGAGGTTCGCCGGGAGCGTAGCATACCAATATCGAGTACTTCCGCTCGCCTAGCACTCTCACCCCGCACATTTACGAAGTGTATGGATGCAGCTCTGGCTCCACTGAGACTCCAGGGCATCCGCATACTCAATTATATCGACGATTGGTTGATATTAGCTCAATCAGAGCAGATGGCAGTTCAACATCGAGATGTTGTTCTGTCTCACATGGGGGAGCTGGGTTTGAGACTGAACGCCAAGAAGAGTGTATTGCGCCCCGCTCAGAGGACCACATACCTAGGCGTGGTGTGGGATTCGACCACAATGTGGGCACGCTTGTCTCCTGCCCGTGTGCAGTCAATCCTCATGTCAGTCGAGAGAGTCAGGGAAGGCCAGTCATTCACTGTCAAGCAGTATCAGAGACTGTTGGGCCTGATGGCAGCTGCGTCCAACGTGATACCCTTTGGCCTGCTGTACATGAGACCCCTACAGTGGTGGCTCAGGACCAAGGGGTTCTCCCCGAGGGGAAACCCACTCCGCAAAATCAAAGTGTCACGCCGTGCAGTTCGGGCCTTAGACTTGTGGAGAAAGCCTTGGTTCCTGAATCAGGGCCCAAGGTTAGGAGCTCTATGTCGCCGGACCTCCCTTGCGACAGATGCATCCCTAACCGGTTGGGGTGCAGTATTGAACGGGCGCCCGGCCCACGGTCTGTGGAGCGATCACCACCAGGGGTGGCATATCAATCTGCTAGAGATGTTAGCGGTATTTCGTGCTTTGAAGCACTTTCTCCCAGACCTGAGAGGTCACCATGTGTTGGTGCACACCGACAACACAGCGGTGGTCTCTTACATCAACCACCAGGGAGGTCTGCGTTTGCGCCCCTTGAACAAGCTGGCGCACCAGATCCTTGTGTGGTCCCAGGACAAAATCTGCTCGCTGAGAGCGATCTACATCCCTGGGCATCTCAATACGGGAGCCGACACCCTGTCGAGACAGGGGTTGAGGCCGGGAATGGATGCTTCACCCGACGTGGTGAAGCAGATCTGGTCGAGATTTTACCAGGCAGAGGTGGACCTCTTTGCTTCTCGAGGAATGCACAATGTCCCCTCTGGTTCTCTCTAGTTCATCCAGCTCCCTGGGACTGGATGCCATGTCACAGGCGTGGCCAAGGCGTCGCCTGTACGCATTTCCCCGATTGCCCTGCTCCCCGGGGTTCTGGCGAGAGTGCGCCAGGACGGAGTCAGACTACTGTTGGTAGCCCCGTTCTGGCCGGGCCGAGTATGGTTTGCGGACCTCATCGGCCTAGTAGACGGTCATCCGTGGGAGATCCCCCTGAGGCCGGATCTACTCTCTCAGGCGGGGAACAATAGTTCACCTCGCCCGGAGTTGTTGAAGCTGTGGGTGTGGCCCCTGAGGGGCTCAACTCATAGCCTCTGGTCTTTCAGCTGAGGTTGTTGAGACCATCCTCCAATCCAGAGCTCTCTCTCACGAGGAGCGTGTATGCCAGGAGGTGGGAAATGTTCACTTCCTGGTGTGGAGATCGCCACTTAAACCCAGTTAACTGCCCAGTAGGTTCAGTGCTGGAGTTCCTTCAGGCGAGATTCTCCACCGGGTTATCCCACTCCACCCTAAAGGTCTACGTGGCAGCTATATCTGCATATCATGACCCTATTGGTGGCCACTCAGTGGGTAAACACCCATTAGTTACACGATTCCTCCACGGTGTGCTGAGGCTGAGACCTCCAGTGCGGACCAGAATTCCCCTGGGATTTGGTTGTGGTGTTAGAGGCTCTGTGTAAGGCACCCTTCGAGCCCCTCAAGAGGTTCCCACCGGTCTTATCTTTTAAGACAGCATTTCTCCTCGCCATCACCTCTCTGCGGAGGGTGGGAGATCTGCAGGCCCTCTCAGTGGCCCCTACTCACCTGGACTTTGCCCCAGGCATGTCCAAGGCTTTTTATACCCACGAGTGGGTTATACACCTAAAGTGCCCTCTGTTACACCACAGCCGATCGTACTGCAGGCCTTCTGTCCTCCCCCCTTCCAGGATCCAGACCAGCGGAAGTTCAACTGCATGTGTCCAGTGCGAGCACTGGACACTTATGTGCGCAGGACTGCGTCTCTGCGGAGGTCGGACCAATTACTTATTTGTTTTGGTCCGACGAATAGGGGTGGCGCTGCCGCTAAGCGGACTGTTAGCAGGTGGATAGTTGAGGCTATCCACCTGGCCTATGAAGCCTCTGCACTCCCATGCCCTCTCGGGGTCAGAGCGCACTCTACAAGGGGTATGGCGGCCTCTAAGGCTTATCTTAGCGGTGTCCCCCTCGGGGACATCTGCAACGCTGCGGGGTGGTCCACGCCCTCCACTTTTGCCCGGTTTTACAACTTGGACATGAGGGCTGCTCCTGGCTCCTCTGTCCTTTCCTGATGGGTGGTCTGAGGACCCCTTTTCAGGCAGGGCCTTGGAATTATGGCGGCGTGGGCATCTCGTTCCCAAAGCGTTTGTGACGCAGCTCGAGTTCCTGAAGAGGAACGTCTCAGGTTACGAATGTAACCATGGTTCCTCTAGGGAACGAGACGCTGCGTCCCGATGCCATACTTCCCGCACCCCTGCCGGCGCTTACTTCACTACGAGGCTGGTGCCGGCATCGCAGAGCGTCACTTTATACTTCCTGGTCGGCGACGTCATCTCGTCCATGACGCCGCCCCCCATTGGACAGACTTTACACGTGGTTCAGAACGGCGCACGCTGAAGGCGTTCCCAAAGCGTTTGTGACGCAGCGTCTCGTTCCCTAGAGGAACCATGGTTACATTCGTAACCTGAGACGTTTCTGGTTCTGCATTTTCAAAAGAACTATATACAAATCAATTATACTATAATTGGACTACATGGGTGGTGCTGCATGTTTCCCTTTATATATTCCCTTTGTATATTCAGTAGCAGTGCTTTTAAGCAGTGAGTTGAATTTAAGGATATAAATACACATAACCCGATTTTTTTTAAGTCAAAATATTTAATACTTCTTTTATTCTTAATTTTACACAATGTGTATGCCACTTCTAAAGGAAAAAAGTTCTAAGGAAAGCAGAACATTTTGTATTTTAGTACAGTCCATACTGTAACACATTCTCACTACTATTGAAGCTTGAAGATTAGGACCACTTCTTTTAAATAAGAAACCCTTTCAGTCAATATTGTGATTTGGAAAGTTATTGTCTCCCAAAATAAAGAATCGACTCTATACAGCCTAAATGATTTGTTAGTAATTAGAATCGCATTTCTGTGATGGCTACACATTACTGGATAACACATTTGCATAATTCCTGCCTATGTTCTATATTGGCTGGCTGCAAACTATTTTACCCTGCCCACAAACACACGATGCTTCTCTAATTTATTGCGGGATACATAAAGTGCTTGCTCTTAAAACATGGTTCAGCACAGTTTATTTGGACCAGCGACTCTGAATCTGACACAATCTGTAAGTATGATAATTGATAGATGCTTATTTTTCCATCAAGTGTTCAAAATACAGAACTATGGCAATAGGCCTATCATTTCCATGTGCTGTAGACTAATCGCAACTGATTGGGCCATCTGACCAATCAAAACAAAGTAACCGAAGGGAGGAGTTTGGAGAGCCTGAATCTTAGAACTGCTTCAAACAAATCATTTAATATTCACTTGAAAATGAGGAAAAAACTGACATTTTGAGAAAACAAAGTTTTTTTCACCTTGCATGCATGTAAACCTATTGTATGAGACTCCTAAAACATTATTAGAAGCATAAAAAATGCACAAATAAGAAAAAGCTGCCTGAAGAAGTCTTACATCAGCCTTGGTTGTGAAATGCTATTGGCTTTTGAGAGTGTCTCATGACCTATTGTGTCATGCTATGGGACGGGAGTATCTTTTTGAATGACATGTCAGCATGTTAACAGAGCAGTATAATTTTCAGTGATTACAAACTTTTTTTGCATTCTCTTCTTTGCATAAAAACATGCTTCAGAAGACTTGGAATGCAACATAACTTATTTGTAATGTTTTTATACTGCTTTTTTTTTTCTGCTTAAGTTTTGCAATAATACCTGTGACTGTACTTAATTTTTCTGGTATGTGTTAAAGCGACACCATGAAGTGGTCCTGACCAAGCTTCATTGTGTGCTGAGTTGGGAGTGAGAACTTCTTAGATAGATTAATGGATAAAAAAAATTGTAAAAACATTTTTTTCTCCATTTCTTTTTTTTCTCATTCTCCTAACAATACGGTTTTGTTTTCAAGAATATTAAAAAATGTCTTGGAACTGTTTTTCATGTCAAAAATTCAGTGTGAATGATCTTTTGGCACACAATCAAAAGAAGCTCATTTAGACAAATGCCAGAATGGTCATGCAACAAGCCCTCATTCAAAAAAAGAAAAAAGAAAAAAAAGTTAACTAAAACATACCAAACCACTCAAGATTTTAAACTGAACCTCCAAAACATGCTCCATAAAGCATTGTATTGCCTTTTAGTGCAGATGGTATTCTGATTCTAGTATTGTCTGACCTTTGACCCCATGTCAAAAGCTCATTGTATGTTTTATGAGGTCAGTGTGACCTATGGTGTTTACCATAGGGTAAACAGAATTGTAACAAATGTTACAATTAAATAGCATCAAGTATGTACTTAATGATATTTAGTTGTAACATTATTCAAGATAAAAGGAGCAATGGACCAAGGTCAATGGAAACAGGCAAACTAGATTAAAGGGGCAGGCAGCAAACTATTAGAAAACAGTCCACTATTAGAAAAAAGATTAGTACACAAGATAACAACTGGGGATAATAAACGCTCAGAATTGCAACTGGGGCAAAACAAAACTGGGAAGGGTGAGAGTGCAGCTTATATGGGGAAGGGTAAAGAAGGACACCTTGGAAGGTGATTAGTTCTAGGCTTGGGGTTTGTGGTAAATACAGCCCAAAAGACTAATACCCAGGTGAGGGTGATTAGAGAGTGCCAAAGAGGTGTGATTTGGGACAGAGTCTCCTCCCTGCAAGCGGCTCCTGAAGCAAGGACCAGTTTAATGCTGAGGTTTTTCTTGATGTCTGGGAGCTGGTTACTCCGGGTGATCCCGGTGGAAGTCAGAGGTGAGTTTACAGTCCAGGATATCTTGGGAGTTGACTCAGGACCTCTCCCTCTCAGTAGATCAGTTATTGCAATATAATACCTTGGTGTCGAGAGTCAAGTATTTCTTGGACTCAATATGCCTCCATGTTGTCGATGATCAATAGAAGGGTGTTGCTCACTGCAGCCTCGTCTTGGTCCCTCTCTCCTCTTGGTCCACCAGTGGGCTTGAGCAGTGAAACATATGTGGTAGTTAAAGGGCAGTGCTAAAAGTGCTAAAGAATTTTGAATGGACCCACAGACCTATTGTCAGGCAATAAATCCGTAAAATTGGAAAACCGTATGGGGAGCTTGGTGAGAAGGACAAAGTGACTCTAGCTAGTCTTTGATAGGACGATTTGGAGGTGTTGCATGTGGGACATTGCTGTACAAATCTGATAAAGTCAGCCTGCAAAGTGGGCCACCAAAAACAGTTGGTAGTGTATTGAATGGTGGCTGTGATACCAGGATGGCCGGCGCTCAGGGTATCATGGATCCAGTGAAGCCAACAAGTACGTAGAGGTTGAAGGACATATGTGCGGTCACGTGATCATGCTGGCAGGGTAGGATTAGTATTCAGAGCTTCTGAAATTTCCGTCATGATATCCCACTGAACAGAATCCTGGTGGAAGGAAATATTGGACCATGGCTGGGAGTTGTGAGTGACTGATCGAACTGTCTGGAAAAAGAGTCAGTTTTTGCCATTCTTCGAACCAGGTGGGCAAACCTTGAAATCTGAAATTCAGGTTGAGTAAATTGGTAAGCCTAAGAGCTTTCAGGTGAGCACTTGTGGCATTGTGTTTTTTTTTTGTTTAGGAGTAATGTGAGAGGGGCTCCCACGATACTGAAATTTTGGATGAACCGGCCATAGAAATGAGCAAATCCCAGGAAACGTTGTAACTCGTTTATTGTGATGGGCTATGGCCAGTTGAAAACAGATTGGACCTTGCGATCGTCTATTGTTTCCTCAACAAGGCTACCCATGTTTGATGGAATTCACATTTCTGGATTTTAGCATATAATTAGTGGTCAATGGGGCATTGGAGGACTGCTCTGAGTGTGTGTGTGTGTGTGTGCGCGCGTTCTAGTTCGGGTGATCTGTTCACAGATCTGTCTCCAATGAATGTCATCTCTTGCTGCTGATCCACCATCTGATCTGGATATGAACTGAGAAACAGAATAAGAAAGAAACAGATTAATATTATCGTAAATGCCCTTCTTTTAATGAAGCCTAACAATCCTTTACTGGATTTAAATAATAGAAGCGTATTAGTGTGCAAGCTAGGTTAAAGACATCTTTAATCTAGATTTAAACTGACAGATTTTGTCAGCTTCCCAAGCAGTATTAGGGAGATTGTGCCAGAGTTTTGGTGATAAATAGGAATATTTGTCAGTATGCAGCTGTTTGAGGGCAGCAGGAACTAGTGGTAAGGGGTAGCGTTACTTTATAGTGATGTCATTGAGGCCATTGTAATTAATACAGAGACGGAGGCCCCATTCTTTTCTTTACGAAGAAGAACACAGCAGAAGTTGGGGAAGTGGAAGGTCTAATTAACCCCTTGTATTATCCCCCCTGGATGTAACTGGGGATAATGAATGCTCAGAATTGTAGTTGTAGCACAACAAAACTTTATGTCTGGTGAGCATGAGAGCACATCTTATATGGGGGAGAGTAATGAGGAACACTTGGGCAGGTCTAGATATGGGGCTTGTGGGAAATCAGCTGAGGGTGCTCTCCGGTGGTGATTGAAGAGACCACGGAAAACTGTGTGTGTTATGTACCATTTAAGCATGTTTCACGAGTTAAATATATTCTGATGCACATTATAAAAAAAAAATGATATTTGAAAAACAACACGATTCAAAATTTGACAACTTTCAAATACCTTCCAGTTATTGGTGTAATCTTGGGAATAAGGATGATCGAGAGTACTTTAATACTTCAGTAATCAGCAATTTTATTGAAGAGTTCTCAATCTCACTTCAGCTTCTAATTTAAATCCCAGTTAGTTTCCATTTTTGCACACACATCTCATCTATTTTATCTCCTCATTTTCATGTTGCAGAAACTTTGTTGGTGGAGAGCGATAGTCATCTTCAGTCATCTCTCCTAAATGCTTAATTCCTGAAAAAATAACAAGAACTTATAAAAACATTTCCACAAAATAAATCACCAGAAATAATTCCCTAAAACGCATCTTCACAAAGCTTCCCTTAGGTGTATTTCTCTTGCCGCTCTTTCCCATACATCAAATAATCAGACAAGTATGATAGAAAAACATGAAACCCAAATCAATACCTTTTATATTCTACTTAATGATAAAATCAGAATGTAAAGCGACTAAGAGTAAAACATATTAATCACAGAAAAAGCAACGATCATGATCACACCGGATGTAAAATTAGCATAAAACTCATAATAATAAAAGACAATCATGAAATTCAACCACAGTGATAAGTCGTTGTAAAATGAATGAAACTCTCACACAGAGAAAGACAAGCTGGTCATTCCAAATCTGTCATTTTCAAAAAAGGCTGGTCATCCACAAATCCGCAAGACAAATGCACGAGAGAAGAGGATAATGGGGAGAATCTCAGTGGACAATCGGTTTAACACTGCAGTTGTAAATGCTTGCCAGTTCAGCACAGAACAGAGAATGGATATGTTTCTTATCAAGATAAGTGTCTTGATGTTTAAGAGAATTTAAACTTGATAGCTAACTGATTGTTGAAATCAATCAAAGCTAGGTATGTATATATATATATATATATATATATATATATATATATATATATATATATATATATATATATATATATATATTCTCTAATTCTTTCTCTACTCATTCTCTAACTGAACAGATGTCTCAGATGTGCCCAGTTTTCTGTAAATGACCTGCAAGGTTATTACTTTCTGAAGGTTTGCATAATTAGCATCTTTGCATAGATTATATGTTTCCTGTCCTCGGAACATAAAAACTGTTTTAATGACTACAGCGCAGTAAATATCTTTACACAGAACAAAGGTACACCTGAAACATCCTGGTCTGATAAGGAATTTGAGAATAAAATTAGATAAGATAAAAGATGAACAGTACTGTTTGGTTTTCAAGTAGCCTATGAATAACTAATCTAACCAAGGTAAACAGATATAGCAACAGGATGAAGAGGACTATATCAAAACTCAAACATTGCCGCTTCCTCCTTAGTTGGTTTGAATTTGAAAAAGAGCATTGTTTTTGGATGTGTCGTTTGGTGTATGTGTTAGGCTAACCCTAGCTTATGTTGATTTTTTTAAATTGTATTTTATATATATATATATATATATATATATATATATATATATATATATATATATATATATATATATATATATATATATATATATATATATATATATATATATATATATATATATATATATATATATATATATATATATATATATATATATATATATATATATATATATATATATATATATATATATATATATATATATATATATATTTCACTTTCTCATTGCTTTTTTTTTTTTTTTGTAGATTTTGACTGCTTCCATTGTCCTCATTTGTAAGCGTCTGCTAAATATAAATGATTTATCTGCATGCATTTTGTTCAGCTGCCATGCTGAATTTGTTGTACTGCTTGTGGCCAACAATGGATGTATCACTGAGGCCTGCTAAAACTGACAGTGGTGGATGACAGTGAGTTACAGTATGAAATGTAGCATGCCTCATGTAAAGTTGCTCCACAGCTCCCCTCCACAGGAGTGTCCATGCGTGAAATACCCATGGAGGTTTGGCTGTGGTATATCCCACCAGATGCTAGCACAGATATTCTACAGTCTCATGTTGCAACCTTTGCTCTGACCTAAATCTGATCTGTTGATCATAAAATAGACTGAAGGAAGGAAGTCAGGGAACTCCTTGTTTACCTCAGAACTTTTAGAAGACTTTTTTCTCTTTTTTTCAGTGTCATTTATTCTATTGTTTTTCTTTAATTAAAGGGATAGTTGACTTGATGAATTGAAGGTCTTTTTTAATATAATACAAATCAATTGCGACCTTGGTGATAACTCACTTAAAACTACGAACTAAGCAAATAGCAGTGCATTCTAAAGTAAAAATAGCAGTATTTCTTTAGTGATATGCTATTTACAATAAGTGCAAATAGCAATAGATTCTATTGACACAATGTAAAACTAGTAGTTTTTTTATGCTGTTTAAGCTACTTATTGCAAAGAGATGCAAATATCTGCACCTTAGTATTGCAGGACACAACAGTAATATATTATGTTTAAATAATAATTTGAATTATTAAATGGATTATTAAATTGATGCT
Organism: Puntigrus tetrazona; assembly: GCF_018831695.1. Lineage (NCBI taxonomy): Eukaryota > Metazoa > Chordata > Actinopteri > Cypriniformes > Cyprinidae > Puntigrus > Puntigrus tetrazona. The sequence continues at coordinate 15,478,009 of NC_056702.1, read as the reverse complement.
GCCTTATTAGGATAATAAAGCACTCCCTACACTTTCTCTAACCATACCCCATACCTTATTTTCACCTTTTCGAATATTTACTTTATTTTTCCTGAAAATAAATGACTTTCTGATAAGAAATGTAAAGAGGGAGAAGAATGAGTTAGGCAGTGGATTTAAAAAGGTGGATTTAAACTTGTTTTATAAAGTCTTTGTACAGTGCTTTATTATCTACACATCTGAATATGTTGATTATGTTGTTTAGTCCAACCACACATTACCTCTGCCAACAAGGTGTGCTATTTGTACTTTTAAATGTGATTTAAAACCTACATCAAACACTTCACTGTCACTCTCCTTACAGTCATTAAGAAAAAACTTAATTTCTTTCACAGAGTAAACAACTTTATGCTAACTAGTGGACATTCAACTAAGATTCCGTTACTCTCAGTCCTTGAAGCTTTATGGATTGTAAAATCTGTTTCTAAATCATCGGTTCTTATTCTCCTAAATCTATCTGCCATTTTTGACTCTGAATCATTAGATTCTCCTGTCCGCCCTTTCATTCATTATACACAGTGATTCCACTTCACTGGTTTGAGTCCTATCTCATTGGTATATTTTTTTTAGGATGACCTGGGGAGGGGAGGTTCCCAAAGCATATCAACTGCTCCTTAGGGATCAGTTCTTGGACCCCTCTTGCAGGTTGTATTGCACAACTTTAGAAAGATTAGGGCCAGTTACATGAAAGCCCTTAGTAATAAGGTTAAGGGAACCCTTAGTGAAACTTGAGTTTCAAAAAACTTCAAGGGTCAACTTTAGGAATCTTAAGATGCTGCAGACACAAAGCCTCTTCCGCTGTAACAACTGTGCACAAACAAGCGCAAAAACGCACACGCAACCTTCTTAACGGAACATGCAGCACAATTTCTTGTCCAGGCCATTGTCAATGCTACAGTGGACTATTGCAATTCTTGAAAAGTATCAATGTCTTGAACATTTATGCTTGCATATATTACAGCCACAGGTTCAGCTCTTGCTTACTCCACTCACTTTTGAGAATCTACATTCCCTTTAGATGTCTGAGAATTGGAAGTGATCAAAGCATTGTGGTACCATCACAAAGAGGCAAAAAAATCACTTTCCAGAACCTTTTTTTGGATCCGCATTCCTGGCTGGTGGAATGAACTTCCCATCTTTATCTAGAATGTTGAATCCACATGAATTTTCAAGTGAAACCTGAAAACTCATCTCCTTCATCTTAAAAAAAGACCACTACAAAAACTTTGCTTTCTCTTTCCTTTAATCTCTGTCTAGCTCTTTAATCTGAACAATGCTTGAAACTTCATGATGGATCACTTATTGTGTTCCTCAAGTTAGTCACTTTGAATAAAAGCATCTGTAAAGGTAAATTAAGGTCAGTAAATGATGACAATGAAAATTATGGGAGAAATATTCATTTTACTGAACGAGATGAGGCCATCATGAATTTAAGAATGTTCATCACAAATTAATTTCCAGGTAATCTGACTAGACAGTCACCTCAATACCACAGGAACCAGTACAACAGATTTTTGTATATTTGTTAGAGTCAGATCATGTTGATTCTTGTTTGTTCATCCCCTGTAGTAGGGATGTTCGTAGTGTGACTGGCACATAGCACAAAGCCACCTCAAACATGTCAACAGAAGCTATTTTTATCTTGTTGACATATCTAAAATTACGGCTGGAAGTTTTTTTTCTTATATATTATCATATATGTATTATTCTTACAGCATGTGCAAATATTCCCCCAGTCCCCCAGTTCTTTCTGCCTAAATCTTTGGAGGGTTACAAGCTTTCTCTTTGGAGGGTTACAAGCTGTGCATAGATATTTATAATATTAATCAACCAATCTCTTTTATTTATGTAGCGCTTTTAACAATGCAGATTGTATCAGCACATTGAACAGTATCAAATAGGAGAACAGAGTGATGGATATTATAATGAATGCATAATATTATAATGAATGCATTACAATGAACGCATAATGCATTATAAACAACTTTATAATATGTTGTATCGTCTCATTAATATTTAAAAGAACAGTTTTAATGTGTTATAATATTATTTATGATTATAGCTTTTAAAGTATGATAATTTATAACACACAATGAACAAGCTACAAGTTACAATGGATTATATTTCTCATAATTATAATGCATTATTAGTCTCATATCTTGCTATTTTACTTATGTTGCTTTATTAACGTCCTTTTTGTCAAACAATTAGATTTATGGCCAGTCATAAAAATTCCCTCCCACCTTCATGTCAAGTTATGTGGGATTCTTAGTCTCAATGTCTGCCTCAAACTTGAAAAAGGGCTTCAATCAACTTTGGAAGGCGCATTGGATTAACTCATGAGATTCATCATCACTGAAGCAATTTATTAAATTTTTGTTTGCAACAATTCGATCATCATTTTCTCATTTTCAGTGTTTTCTCAGATGCTTAGCTTAATAACCTATACAAACAAACAAGCAAACCATACACAAACATGATTATGTAAGTCACTACACACAGCATAATTTAAGATCATTTAGGGATTAACATTACTGGGATATTCACAAGTTAGATTTTAACACAGTGATTGCTAAAAAAATTGTCTTTATCCTACCAGTAGCGTTGCAAAGTTGATGAGTAAATTGTGGCGTCCCAGGTGTCCTTGAACAAACTCATCAGTAATAGCACCAACTATCGCAAAGGGTAGGAATGGAGAAGAAAACTGGAGAAGCACATCTATAAACACTCTCTGCACATTGATAATTACACCTACCTGGTTCCTTGTGACATCATGTGCAGTTTCACTGACTAATCAGCTTCCTAGCTCCTTGTTTGTGCTCACATCCAGTAGTTAATTAAATAAAACTCATTTTATCTGATGAATTTGTGTCTTTATTTACACAGTGATCAAATATATATATTATTTTCCTTACTTGCCTTTGGTTTAACACCTCCCACTTGAACTCCTGGTCAACTGACCCAAGGAGGTCACATACTTCTGGCTAAAAATTGATGTCTTTACTGCTCTTCAATGGGAAACGAAACAACCAAGCGTCTAACATCCCTATAAAAAAATCGTAGCTGGAATCTTGTACGTTTGAATTCTGTTTTTCTTTTTGATTTGGTTTAACAATGGAAACAGGATAACTGGGGAATACTCTGACCATTACATCCCTTACTATACCTTTTGTGTCTGCATTTACACTGACAACTCGTACTGACACTGGCCAACTTGTACTGACCTCGTAAAGCATTCTGGTCAGCCAACCATACCACATTCCCAAAGCCACATTCCGTTCCTTAGTATGCCACTTGTTTTTTACAAACAGGTTAGGACCTGCCAGCTGACACCATCTTCTCCAGAACCTGTTGACTTCATCCTGGATGATTTTCAGTCTTTTGTATGGATAGCTATGAAACTTCCTTAAAAAACTCTTCCTAACCCACTCTTCCCAGTACGTCCCAAAAAAAGAGAGGTTGGACTCACATATTCCACACAGTTCTATCGAATTTGTGTCCTGGCATCAAAAATCTCTGGGAAAAATCTCTGCAATTGCTTAGGTCTGATGACTTTATGCACTTTAACAATTTCATTGATTGGTCACAGGCAGACCTCAGTCAGTCCGGATCGGGAACAGCATCTCCAGCACCACTGTTCTCAGTCCACTGCTGTTCACTTTGCTGACTCACGACTGTGCAGCGATGCACAGCTCCAATCATATAATCAAGTTCGCTGATGACACGACCATGGTGGGTCTCATCAGCAAGAACAACGAGTCAGCATACAGAGATGAGGTGCAGCAACTCACAACTTGGTGTAGAGCCAACAATCTATCTCTGAATGTCGACAAGACAAAGGAAATGATTGTTGACTTCAAGCGACCATTCTCCGCTGTCCATCGACGGGTCCAAGGTGGAGACCTTCAAGAGCACCAAATTCCTTGGTGTTCATCTGGCGGATAACTTCACCTGGTCACTCAATACCAGCTCCATCACCAAGAAAGCCTAGCAGCACCTCTACTTCTTGCGGAGGCTGAGGAAAGCTCATCTCCCTTCACCCATCCTGACTATGTTCTATAGGGGGACCATCGAGAGCGTCCTGTGCAATACAACCAGACTGCTGAACAGTTTCTTCCCACAAGCCATCAGACTCCTCAATAACCACACCTGAATGGACTTCCTGTTCCATAAGTATTCATATTTATTGTTAATAAATAATTATGTCTTTGCCTTGCACTGATTTTGTCTTTGCACTGTTTGCACTAGTTTGCACACTGGGTTTGCACTCTACTCCCCTGCTGTTTGCACTAGTCTGCACACTTTGCACTTTATGTGGCTAAGACACTGTCTTAGCTCAATATGTGAGTTCTTTTGTATTGTGTTGTAAGTGTGACTTCATGTAGCACCAGGTCCTGGAGAAACATTGTCTCATTTCACTATGTACTGCACAGCTATATGTAGTTGAAATGACAATAAAAGCCACTTGACTTGACTTGAATTTCATCTAGGCCATAACAGAGAAGCTCATGCGCTCTTTCTTTGCACTCATTAGACTTGACTCAAACTCAGAGAAGATATCACTTGATTTTTTACCGTGATGGTCATTCCAGCAACTCCATGCACTATCCAACCACTTCTCAGCCTTCCTGTTTCTTAAAAACAGAAGGTCAAAGTGATTGTCTGGAGTCACACCATTATCAGTCCTGAAAATAAGCTAGTCTCTTTTACAATTTCAGGCAGTTTACTTTAGACTTGATTATGAGAGAGGTTTTTGAGAGCACCAGTGTTACCAAGATCTGTCAGGTCTGTCAAGTTTTTTCAACAGTCTGGATCAAGTCTATCACTTTTCTGGTTTGATTTTCCTTTACAGAAGGAATTCTTTCCAGTTCTTCAATAATTTCCATAGCAATTGTTACCTTGTTTGCATATCGTTCCCCAGCACTCTCAACACATCTTCAGCAGTATTATAACTTGACAGCTGCAGGTCCTTAACAATTCTGTCATCCAAACTATCTAAAAGCTAGATTTTCTTGACCTCTGCTAATCCAGTTGGTTGTCCTTGTTTCTGCAAACTTTCCCAATCCTTTTTCCAATGAAAATAATCTCTTTTGATGCCACTGAATATAAGCAAACTAGTTGATTTTATTCTCACAACTGGTGTAATAGGAACACTTTGAAAAACTGCATTTGAATCTGTAGGACGTCTAGCATCTCTTTTAGCAATACACGCAGTAATAAACTGTTTCTAATAAAATAATAAACAATTCTATTATTCTGTTCTTTTAACTGTTTTACTCTGCTCTCAAAGTCCTTCTTCTCCATCATAGGAATCCATCGTTCCCAACTGGACAAAGTCTTGACAGCTTTGCTCACAAGTCCTTTCGAATGAATTAGCTGAAATTCATATCCTTCCCAACTGACTCCAGCAACAGGCATCGAATCAGAATGATCACAGGTTTTCTCAGCTTCATTCTGCCATCTTATCTCTTAAGTCAAATATCACGCCTTCCTGAAGCAATGCAAGTAAATTTGCTGATTACTTAATGTTGCACAAGCTTTATTCTATAGACCATCAGAAATCTTGCTGTTCACAAACAGGGTTATCAAGTGTCAAGTTATGTGGGATTCTTAGTCTCAATGTCTGCCTCAACTTTAAAAAAGGCTTCAATCAACTTTGTAAGGCACATGGATTAACTCAAAGCATGAGATTGTTCAACAATGAAGCAATTTATTGAACATTTTTCTGCAACAATTTGATCTTCATTTGTTTTCTCAGATGCTTAGTCTCAGGCGCTTAGCTTAATAACCTATACAAACAAACAAACCATACACAAACATGATTATGTAAGTCACTACACACAGCATCATTTAAGACCATTTAGGATTTAACGTTACAGGATATTTGGTTAGATACTGGGATATTCAAGTTAGATTTTAACACAGTGTTTGCGAAAACATTTGTCTTTATCCTACCTGCATCTTACCATGAAATATTTAAATTTTTTCTTACTTGCATTTGGTATAACACCTTCGGTCCCACAATTGGACACTTTAAAACAACATCAGCATAAAATAGTCTAACACAACAATTTTAAAGGTAGAGTCTGTTGCAGATACAAAGTTAAGTAAAATAGAAAATAGAACTGACCAGCTTATCATAATCTGAAAATATCTTTTAGATATTTCAAACAGAGACTGTAATAGTTGTCACAAGTTGTTTACAACAAAAGTAATTCTTAAACAAAGCCCATCTTATTAATACCATCTGATATGTCTGATGGTTTGAGACAAATATCTTACCAGTACAGCTTTAAGATGTTAAGTATGTGTAAAAATTGTTTAAAAGTAACCTTTTTAGCTTTCATAATGGATTAATGGTCACATTCACAGGTTTTTTGTGTCCTGAGGTAAAATGAAAATGAAATGCATGAAATACTTTTCTCTTGAGGATTTGTAACGACAGACTAAATGTGGTTTAGTCTAAAACAATTGAGTTTACACATTTCTCTCGATATGTGTACTGTAACCAAGTACAGTATATCTTCATATATGTCCACTCAAACACACGTACACAAAAACAAAAAAACACTTGACACAAACATGCGCACATAAATAATCCTACAGTTAAACAATTTAGGGTTTTATAATATGTCATATAAACCTTTACAAAAAAAACATATGGAATTACATAAGGGGTATCTCTACAAGATGATGAAAGATTTTACGGTAGATGGTAGATTTTAGGTGTTGCATGACTAGCCATTCAGAGCACTTCATGATGATGGGATGAGTGCAACTGGACGGTAGTCATTTAAGCAGGATGGAGATGACTTAATCGGAACTGGGATGATGGTGGTAGCTGCACTGCTGCTGCACTGCTGCTCTCAGAACATGCCCAGGAATGTTGTCAGGGCCCTGCTAAGGGATCTCCTCATGCTGTCCGGAAACAGCATAACCACCTGGTCACCAGGAGGAGGAGGAGTCTTCTGTGCAGTGGTGCTTCAAAGTAAGCAAAAAGGAGTTCAGCTTGTTCAGCAGGAGATGGTGCTGTCACACTTCTGCAGCCAGGGTTTGTAGACTGTGGTGGTCTGAATCCCTTGCCACAAATTTTTGAGTGTCTCTGCTGTCATTGAAACTGTGGGCTTTTCAGCCTGTCTAATGCAACGGGATAGATTGGCCCTAGCTGTTTTGTATCGCCTTGTCATTAGTGTTCAAGCTCATTAAAAAAGACAAGTACTGTTCATGCACATGTATAAATACTGGAACAGGAATCACTGTTCACATGAGCAGAATCAATTATTTTAATATTGTGTCAACTGAAATGACTGTAAAACTAGGTTTAAATGTTTGATACACAGTGAAATGCAGACAATTAATTCCATTATAAAAGATCCACAGCACTCCCAGTCTATTTTGTTGTGGTGGAGCCACGATCAATGGTGCTATTATTATTCGTACTTATGTAAAGGCAGTCACACACAAAAATATGAGCTTCTCTTTCATGAAACACTGTTTGCTGTAGCTCTACAAGCTCGGCCACCACTGAGAACTCTAACAAACATACATCAAACAGCAGAATCAAGATCAAATAGAGCCAAAAGTCTTAAATACTGATGAATATCAAGTCAAGCAAAACTTTGTAAGGTCAATGCATTGTTTTGTGTTATTCAAAAAGATGTAAACATTCAATAAGTGGGTTAATAAAACTGAAGTGAATCTATTTCAATACTGAGGTGAAAAAACAGGTGAGTTAACATTAGAATTACATATAACTGGCATTACGTTTAGGAGCCAGATTTTCAGCAATGATCATTTGAGCTGTCATTATGCTTTTTAGTACAGTTCTTCTGGACACAAAAGATCACTTCTTTTACTTATTTCCTCATAATTGTGTTCTAATCTGTATAAATCTGTATCTTTATACTTTATATCTCTGAATGAGACTATTTCTGACTATCGATAAGTGACCTTCATCAAAAAAGTCTGGTTTGCATGCAGTGCACAAAATTACAAGAAACAAAAATGTCGATTTGGCCTTTCCATAAATGTAATTTTCTAATAAGAAGAACTTTCCAAACTGCTGACAAAGTTAGCTACAATTCAAATTCCTGTGAGGTAGCAAAAGATAATTACACACTAATTAAATGACTTTGAGCTGATGGAAGTCATTAGAGAGAGGCTGCAAGCAGCTCATTAGGTCAAATACTTATATTTGTAAAAATAGAGATAGACGTACAGAAGAGCAAGAGGTGTCAAAATCTGAATTTAAGCTTAACGAGTGCCAAAAACACTGGGAAGCAGCCAGTCGAGAAGTCAAAATGCAAAGTGTAGTGCATTCCAGCCTTTAGATTTCAAATGGGCTTTCTTTGTGACTACACTATCGCTGGATTAAAGTATATTACAATGACACTGTATGTATACTTTGGGCATTTGGAAACCAAACAAGTATTTTTCCAACTACATCTTTTGTAAATATAATGACTGCAATGATGACAGCAATAATGGGTCACAAAGACAAAGAACCTTGCTGCTATTAAGCATATTTCTACAAAGTTAGTAAGTCAAGAAGTACACAGCTGTAAATGCAGACTGCTTCACTCATAATGTGAAAATCTTTGCCTCATATATAGATCCATTCCACAGCTGCGAGTGATCATTATTTTCTTATTTTCTTATTTGACTGTTATATCCTAATGAACTGATTATCTACTTCAGATAAATATGTCTGGATGTAAAATGTCACAGCAAATATGTGGATTTCCAGACATTTTAAGGCAAAGAGAAGACTGATTATGGTTCCAAATGTACAATATGGGCAGTTATCTTTATCTGTTGAAAATGTGCTACCATTTTTTTTTTGATTGAACTGTCATTAACTGTGATACATATGAAACAGAAACACATCATACTATGAATAGAAATATTTAATCATTGGTATAAAAATAAATACATCAGGTAATGGTGAAATGTGGTTTAAAATGCGAAATTGAATGTCACATTCAATATGACGTGTATAAAATATTTTTTTAAACAGCATTTTTATAAATGTTAATTATTGTGCATGCCATTTTCATTTTACCTGATGAACTGCATTCAGTATTTGCACTTGAGTTTTTCTACCTAAAAACAATTCACAGGGTCCACAGGATCACTGAATCTAAAAAGTTATTCAAAATAATCAAAAAGATCAGTGTAATTTAACAAAAGTTAAATGATCTATAAATAATGATATTTTAACTTAATATCATGTTAATGTCTATATAACAATATTTCTAATAATCCATATTTCTAAATGTAAAATGTACTGTATGAATGTGTTACAGTAAAGCGATGCTGTATGTCCCACACACTCACAATGAATGACACTCTTCCTCATTTTTCAGCCAATCTGTAGCTCTTATGTTATACAGACGGAGCCTGTAAATTTAATCTTCCAGGACACTGGCAGCGACCTGTGCATTTCCTTAATGGATCCCTGGACAAAATGACAGTCTAGGAAAACCTTCTTCTCATCTGTTCCACAGCAGCATAAAAACATGTCCTCTCAAAGACACATGAATCACTGCAGCAGTTGCTCACTGATGGAGCGCAAGTCACCTTGATAGAGTCCGCAGGATGCTGGACACCTGAGCTGTGTGTGTGTGTGTGTGTGTGTGTGTGTGTGTGTGTGTGTGAGCTGTGTTCTTGAGTAATGATTGTTGGTTCAAAGGGAATCACAATAATGTGATAAATACTGGTAGGAACTCATTTAGTTAAAAAACAAATAGTTGAAAAAGTAAAATATGAAAATATCAAAGTGTCGATTAAATCAAGGAACTGCCGTTCCTCAGATTTTTCCTTATTTAATTAAGATAAAGAAAAAACTAATAGGCGTCACATCCAAATGTTTTTCAAGATCGGAAATTAATTCTGTGATGTTACAAACCAATTCAAACTAGTCCGAACTAGTCAAGAGAGTGAAGGTCATTAACACACACATTCAGTCTAATTAAACTTTAGGTCACTGAGATGAATGAAGACATCTGTAATATAGCAAGGGTTGAATAACGTAGTTAATCACAGATGAATCTGATGTGTGTAAAACTATAAAAATATAGCACATATTAGAAAGCATGATACAAGGTCATAACTGGAAGGTAAAACGTATATGGGGGAAAGGACAAACTTTCGACTTTGACCTTTTCTAAAATGTCGAGTTTTCCTAATATAATAACTCAAATACAATTTCTGTCTGTTTCAAGACAATTAGAATGACCTGTTGCATTAACTAAAACATGAATCTGTGTGTTGAAAATCTATGAGCTACGCAAATGTCTTTTAACAAAGGGTATGACCCTTGCGTGTTTTTTTTCTCCCCATGTGCTGCTCCCGGATTTACTCCATGGGAAAAGAAATCTATTTCTATTTTGGGTCTCCAACGTCATTCTTTTTCAACTTGGCCCACAACTCCACCCACCACTGAACGTTCTGTTGAAGCATTTTAGAGCTTTTAGAGACACTTGCATAATCGCTACACTTGTTTTATAGTTTGGAGCATGTGAACAATGACATCATAAAATGAGTGCTACAAATACTATTTGAAACGAAGCAAAATTTAACCAGGAATGAGAAAAATCTGAAATGTAGAGAGCCATTGCGCCTTTGTGCTGCACAAACTTTGTGCTGCAATCAATGAAATACCAATGAAATTGCAACCTAACATCAAAGGAACTAAGTGTTGCCACCAAAGATTACGCAAAAGAATGGTTTGTCTGTGCAGACAATATTCCTTAACATCAGCTGGATTTGGACATGCATTCCTACAATAATTTCAATTGTGTACTTCATAAACAACCTCTATGGCAAGCTGTTTGTGCATTTAACCCCTTAAAATCGAACGTATTTCTTTCTATGTTACTAGTACACTTTGCTTTGCACTTACCGTCCAGTCAAGCAAAACGGTTTCTTTTGAAAATGCAAAAATGTAATTTCTTCTTTGTGATTCTGTAATAATATCTGTATTTTAATTCAAGGACTTCATCCCAAAAAGTACATGAAGCTTGAACAGAGCAATATAGTCAATATAGTAATATTTGTATTGGAAATGAAAGACTATCTGAAAACTAAATATTTAAGTGCATAATTAAAAGATTATCATCCTTTTTTGTAAGTATCAAAATACATTTATAACGGATAAACCAGCATGTTTTATTCCTCAGAGAAAAAAAAGAAAAGAAAAGAAAACTAAAAAAAAAAAAAAACATGTGCATGCAAAGAATCTTGGTCTGGGCCATAAGGTTCCATTAATAGTATTGATTGTGGGACCAAGAAACAAAGGGCGCATTTTACGGCCACATTCAAACTAACCTTTAAAATGGGACAGATTTCTTGCCACTGTGATGCAGAATGAAGAATGAATTGTTACACTGATAATGTGTGTTTGCATCCTAATTCTCAGTTACTGTAAATGTTCAACGTGATCTCAAGATAATTCACATTTATTTGACCTAAAATGTGGTTCTATAAAACATACATTTATTTATATTTATGAGGCACTAAAACGTACAATACTGATGTATTTTCAGTAAAACTAATGTACTGATGACACCTAAAAATGAGTACTAAAATGTTACAACCACAGTATTTTATTATGAGTTGTTTTAGCTGTCCTATCAATTACCTTGTTTTCAAATCTATTATTAAATTGTTCATTTACTTTATATGAAATGATAAAAAAAAAAACATTTTGTTCTATTCTGTGTGATTTCTGCGACCAGCTCGTTTTCCAAGAATAGGCCTATATGTTAAAAAAGACTGCACTTGAGACCGTTAAAATAAGTAGAGTTTCTGCAGCTGTTTAACCTTTAGTTGGCATGTATTGTTTACACAAAAGGCATTTTCTCCCACATGCTGTGATTGACAATAGAACTATAAATTACACAAAAATGCAGCATAAAAACAAAATGAAACTATTTTATTTGTGCGCTGTAATCCAAATCTTTAGAATCTATACGACTCTTGACAAAATGTTATGTGCTTTAAACGTCAGGTTTTATGGCAGGATAATCGAACACTTATTCTCTCTTACCTATATTCGTCACAGATTGTGACATACTGTGTTTCTGGTAAGGTGTGTTTAAATAGTTTGCTTATTAATAAATGTATGAAAATGCCTGTTCACTATAAAAATGGGTAGGTTTGGGTTTGGGGAAGGTTGAGGAGTCTAAAAATTGCTTATTTATAAAAGATAAAACGCATTGTCTTAAGGACAAATGCAGAGTTTAGCTCAACCCTGATAAAAATTACCTGTGATTTTATAATGATCGAAGACACTGATTATTTTCAGGTGTTTTTTTTATTAGTGTTAGAGTTCATCTTTGTAAGAAATTTAGCAGGAAACTGGCCAGATTTGATGAAAGATGCATAGAATTTTATAGGTTTTTAAGATAAAAATAAGTAATGATTTGTGCATTTTACACGTTGAACATTAAAATGTGCATTTTAGCATCAATAAAAATGTTTTGTGCTTGTAAATGTTACATATTAACACCTGCTTTTAACATGAAAACAGACTTAAAGGCTTGATCCATGTTTTATAATTCTGTATATTTGTGTTTAAAATTAAGAGAATGTACTGTTAGCCTTTTGAGATTAAATGATTTTTGGAGTTGTTTTCAGACCGTTTTCACGGGCAAATCCGGTAATTATTGGCTCACTAATGAACACATGGCACCTAAATTACATCAATAATAAAAAAAGCATTTTAAAAAGTGTTTGGCGAAACTTATCAATTTGAAAGGGACATTTATCATTTGCAGCTACTTCAAAAATATTCGTTAATCTGTAATAGCTACTAGTGAAATTGAAAACTACATAATCTTAATTGGATGATTTAGAATAGTAGAATGTTAAAAGACTAATAAAATGAAGCACCTGTAACGTTTGGTTGTTGTGTAAAGGGATATAAATGTTACATTGGCTTGCCATAACGCTTGGAGAAAGCGAGAGAGTGAGGGAGGGCATTGCTGCTTAAAATGCTGTGAATGTGACAGCCAATCGACCAGACTGCCAGCCTCGGCTTGGGGAGGGAATGTGGAGAAACCTCCGTGAGGAAAATGCGCGCGAAGTGACGCGACACGCGCCGCTCTACAAGTGCTCTGACTATCTTCCACGAACAGCGCGAGAAGCGGGGCGCGAAACTACTCGCCCTTTGAGGGGACAAACATGACTGTGGTGCCCGGGGAGAACCTCGACGAGACTGTGGCATTGGCAGCCCTGTCCCAAGATGTTTACGACCCTGAACGGGCGGACCAGGAGTGCTGCGAGCGGGTGGTCATCAACATCTCCGGTTTGCGCTGAAACCCAACTGAAAACATTGGCGCAGTTCCCTGCCACCTTACTTGGTGACCCCAGGAAAAGAATGCGCTTCTTCGACCCACTGAGGAACGAGTATTTTTGACAGGAACAGACTGAGCTTTGATGCCATCCTCTACTACTATCAGTCTGGAGGCAGGCTGAGGAGACCCGTTAATGTTCCTGTGGACATCTTTATGGAGGAGATCAAATTCTATGAGTTAGGTGAAGAAGTCATTGAGAATTTTAAGGAGGACGAGGGTTTCATCAAGGAGGAAGAGCGACCTTGCCTGAAAACGAGTTTCAGAGACAGGTCTGGCTGCTGTTTGAGTACCCTGAGAGCTCTGGACCCGCGAGGGGCATCGCAATTGTCTCGGTGCTCGTCATTTTGATATCAATTGTAATATTTTGCTTGGAGACTTTACCGGAGTTTAGGAGGAAGGGAAAATGTACGAGGAGCACCTCGCATTCAATGGGACTGCTAGTTCGAAGAAGCCCAATCCTTTCACAGACCCCTTCTTTATCGTAGAGACCCTTTGTATAATCTGGTTCTCCTTTGAATTGCTCGTGAGGTTTCTCGCGTGCCCAAGCAAGCCCGCCTTTTCAAGAATATCGCGAACACGATCGACATCGTGGCCATCATTCCCTACTTCATCACATTGGGTCTGGAGTTGGCCGAGCATCAGGGCAACGGCCAGCAAGCGATGTCTCTGGCCATCCTGAGGGTCATTCGCTTGGTGCGGGTGTTCCGCATATTCAAGCTCTCCAGACACTCGAAGGGGCTTCAGATCCTGGGCAAGACCCTGCAAGCGAGCATGCGGGAACTTGGTCTCCTTATATTCTTCCTTTTCATTGGAGTTATACTGTTCTCCAGCGCCGTGTATTTCGCCGAGACAGACGACCCCGACTCGGGGTTCAGCAGCATCCCCGATGCCTTCTGGTGGGCAGTGGTTTCCATGACAACTGTGGGCTACGGAGACATGTGCCCAGTCACCATCGGTGGCAAAATAGTGGGCTCTTTATGTGCCATCGCTGGTGTGCTCACCATTGCACTTCCAGTGCCCGTCATCGTGTCCAATTTCAATTACTTCTATCACAGGGAGACCGAGCACGAGGAGCAGATGCAGTACACGCATGTAACGTGCGGCCAGCAGCAGCCCTCGTTTGGTGAATTTAAAAGGAGCGACAGCAAAGCGTCCCTGTCTAAATCAGACTATTTGGATTCAGAGGACGGAGATTCAGTCAAGTACACCAACTGCAGCCCACATAAAGCATACACGGGGAAGCTCACCGACGTATGAAGGCAGAACGCCAACAATTATAAACCCAAAGAAGCGCACCTTTCTCCGTGAGCACATCCTCATCCCTCGCGCTGGCTTGAGTAGATCTGCGAGGAACGCTTCATTTGGAAACGACGACAGCGGATAACACTATGACGTGATGCGCGATTGTTTTCTGAACTGTCTTCCATTCTTGTGACTGTAGATAATCGCGAGACGTAGTTATATAGGCGCATGAATTAAAAAAAAGAGGATTAAATAGAACGTATGTTATATTTAAGCAAGCCCGTTTAAATCCATTTGTAGCACTTTATCCGTATACTAAACTTAGTCCACAAATTAGCTGACCTATTAGTTTTTCAGAAATTCGATGTCAGACGTTTACAAACAAATAGCTAAATTGAAAGGAATAGTAGGACCAATATGTAATTTTTTTTTTTTTTTTTTTTTTTTTCTAGCGAGGGCAGTTCAACTGCAAGGTCATTTGGGGGAAAAACGACTTGCCCCAGGTTATTAAAATAATATTATTATTGTAATAATGCGTAACGTTAAATTTGGAAAATTGAGCAACGCATATCTCCGTTTCGTTTTGGGGAAGATCAGAGAATATCAGACCGGCTTTGTGATTGTTAATTTTAATTTTTTTAGGCTGGCACTGCATTCGCATTGAAAGGTTATGGCATCTTGAAATTACTTGATAGCATTATTCGAACTACGCAGTAGCACTTCAGGATAGACTTACGCCGATAAGCAACACGACGCTTTTAATTTCTTCATATTATCAACAGATGTGCAAGGGATGAATGAAGAGAGCCTCGATTTCAACAATGTGCGTTCAAATATGGACACTAGTTCGTTTTGAAGTACGCTAGCGTTATCTAGTGGCCAACTGTGAGAACTGCAATCTTTAAAATGTGTTTCCATAGCAACTTTTTCCAGACGGTTCTGGTGACATTGGGCTATTATTGTTCACCTAATTTACTAACATGAAAAACGGCTTCTGGTGCTTTCATTTAAAAAAACAAAACAAAAAAACAATACAAGGTAAATTCACGAATTATGTTAAATTAAAAATAAAAATAAAAATAATCAGCCTTATTAGGCCTAGTTAAACCCAAAGAGCCCACAGAAGCTTATCCAATATATGAAATGTGAACACAAAGGAACGATATAACTCCATATGAAGTCCACTTCCCTAAAAATGTAGAAACATTTTCATTTCTGCACTGCAACAGCATCAAGAGGGATCATGAATGCTGAACAAAAGGGATTCATTATGACGTCACTGTGAGAAAGGAAAAACTCATCTGCCATTGGCTGGACTAGGAGAATCAACGGCTGCAGTGTCAGCTGTGGACTAACAGAAAATGGAAATAACTGCACAGATTTCCGGACACTCCACATCGATTTTTTTTTATTTATTAATTTTTTTAATGAAGTCACTGCTCCTTTAATTGGATTTTCACATTAACGAGAAAGGTTCAGACAGGAAGAGGTATGTACATTTGTACTTTTATTAAAAATCACAAGTATCTGTTGAATCACACACTCATACACACAAAGAGAAAATACCATTAGAAAGATTAATAAATATAATTAAAAAAATAAGTATACGCTCCTGTGTATCAAGCACGCTTGAATTATATGTCTATGAATATAGTTGTATAAACTGTAAAATGATACGAGATAAGACTTGACTAGAAACTAGAATATTTAATTCTGAAACAAGGCATGTACTGTTTGTTAACACTAGGGGACGATATGTGTCTGATTTCTAATTTTGTCAATACGCTTTCAGTAGATATAGTGTTTGCTGGTAAAGTCAGAATTTATATTTTAATGGAGCCAGTGTACAACAAAGTTCAAGGCATTATTTATGTTTACCACATTATCTACAAATAAAGAAGCCACTATTTAAAATAAAATGTACATTTAATAACTGTACTTTGATATCTGTTTCCGAATAACAAATTCAGAGAAACCGTTACCGTGTATAGTAAATGATACAGAATAAATAGCTGAAACTACAGGCTGAATATGTAATATATAACTGAAATTTAATCTCATATATGGCATGCGGTTATCACAATAGTCGCTGAATTCATTTGGGAACAACCAAATGTACGATTCTCATGTATCGGTCCAATAGAATCCCCAAACTAGTTCCATAAACAGAGCAGTGCACAAATATAAATAATGTTGATTAATAAATATATCTTTATATTAACTGCATATTCTTAACCACGGCAGCCGTTGAACTGCAGTGCCAGGTTACACGAGGAGAGAGTGGGGGTATTTCCTGACCCACTTTAACATTGTTGTGTTACATTGACCATGTGTTTAATGTTTTATGAGGGAATGCTGCCTGGTCGCCTGGAAAAAAAGGCAGAAATAAGACTGACGTATACACACACACTTGACTGCCATGTTAATTTCAGCACTCAAAGGTCATGTTATTTCAAGCTGTGGATACTTTCGAAATCCATGAACCTTTGGCACTTACAGTTGGTGATCATGTGACTCTAATATACCTCCTCCTGGCCCAAGAATATCGCCCCCTGATACCAAGATGCGTCTGAGGATTTGATTATGCACTGACAAGCACGTTTTTTTTTTTCTGTTGGAAAATATGGCGAGCATTACTCAATAAAAAGCGACTGCGTAATGCTGTTGTCATGTGTGGCACTCGTGCTATTGGCTTGTGTTACAGCTCACAGGTGTTGGATAGGTCAGCGTGACTTTGTGGTTTGCTGCAGTTGTCGGCGCAGTGAAAATGAAGCAGCGCGGCTTTAGCTCTGGCTTTCAAAGGGGCGATATTTACATGGTTGCGCGGCAGCACAGTGTTGATATTCCTTAGTCCAGTTAGGGTTTTCCTCTGAATGATTCAAATTCTTAAACTGATTCGGGTAGATTGCTTAAAGGGATAGCTCACACAAAAATGTAAATTCTGTCATAATTTTTTTTTTTATTATTATTGAACTTAATTTTTGGTGCATATTAAAGGCAGTGCTTCATAATCAGGGACACTGATTATGCATTTGTGTTTAACAATTTACAATAAAAAATGTAAAAATGATATTAAAAATAAAATCATTTTTAATATCAGTAGTTTTACTGCAGTATAATAGCACTAAAAAGGATGGAGTGCCATTAGCCAATCAGTGTCATGATGTTCATTTAGCTGTTTTATAAAATACAGATTTTTTTTCAAAGTTAGTGTCATTATTCAGCTCATTCAGTTTAGAAATATATTCTCATAATGTCAGTGCAGTTAAATTTGCTTTTAATATTATTTGTCTTTTAAGTTAATATCAAGTGCTCTTCAAACCCCAACTAAGCAAGGTGACGGTAACAAAGAAGCAAAACTAAAAAATACAGTTCTTGGGTAACATCTAAATTTTCAATGGTCAAAGTCAATGGTGTCATTGCTGCCAATAGTGGTTCTGTCAATGGTCTTACTGTCAATGACATTACTGCCAGTGCTGTTATTGCTGGCGGTGTCAACGTCAGTGGCGTTTCAGTTGATGGTATTACTGTCAATGGTGGCAGCACTATCAATGGTGGTTCTGTTGATGGTGTTTACTGAGGTGCCATTACTGCTGGTGGTGTTACTGCCGGTGGTTTTACTATTGGTGGTATCAGTGTCAGTGGTGTTACTGTCAATGGTTTTACGGTCAGTTATGCTGCTGTTTATGATATCGCCGTCAGTTGGGTTACTGCTGATGGTGTTACTGTCAACGGCATTCCAGCCGATGATGGTTTTACTACCGTTAATGGTGCTGTCTGTGGTACAGTTACTGTTGATGGCGATACTGTCAGTGCTGCTATGGTCAGTAGCGTTAATATCAATGGTGTTACTACCAGGGGCTGCTACTGTTGATGGCATCAATGACATACATGGTGGTAGTACTGTTTATGTTTTTACTGTTTTTTTAGTTTTATTACTGCCGGTTTCGTTACTGCCAGTAGTTTCACATTCAGTGCCGCTGTTGTAAAGTGTACAGCCATTAGTTTTGTTCATCCTTTGGTGGCAAAGACGACCACAACTTCTTGGATTCAACGGATGTTGTGGGTGCGAAGACGGCTGGTGGGTCTAATTCTAGCTCTGAAAGTTCGACAGGCGAATGCTGGAGCCGAGTTTGCCAGAGATGGGCGCCAAGTCCGCTCTTGCAATACTGGCACTTCTGCTATGTGACTTGTCTCGCACTCGACACCCCAGGTCTGACCAAGCTACTCCAGGCAGAGCGCTCTTGTGCAAGATCTTATATATCTGGAACATTATATATTTGACTATAATCAAATGCATTTTTGTAACAATTTTATTCAAATAAATATTTATGCAAAACATTCGCGTTTAACCTTTTTTGTTTTTCAATCTGCACAACTACCTGCGTTTAAATATGCCGCGCTGCAGGCAGGCCGATTGCTCCGGATCGGTGATGCTTTGTAGAACAGCAATCGATCTAATAACGTTGATCACGTTTCATTTCATTCTCTTTCTCTTTACAGGTACGGTCATGAAAATGGACTTCCTGTTCTTCAGATCTGCATGTACATGCAGCACAACATCATCAAGGACGATACGAACCTTCGCCAGAGCAGCACTAACACGGGACAAAACGAACTTAATTTAAACAACATTGATTGGTTCCTATCGAATGAACTATGTACAACGTCTCAAAAGGAATCGTGTTGTCAGACGTGGAATCTAACCATGGGGAAATAAGGAAACATGGTGAAGATAAAGAAGATGCTTTTGAAGCGAACTGAGGTAGAAACTATTTACTTGAAATCACATGCACGAACAATTTGTGAGATGCATCCTAAAGTTTATCTGCCCCAAAAACAACACCACGCTACCGGGACAGGTGTGTGTGAGTATGCATACGTGAATATGTGTCTTCAGGCCAGCAGTGTCACGTTTAAAAGTTTCAGATCACGCTATACCAAAACATATTATGGCACGAATGGAAAAGTTGGGCATGGAATAAATCTTGATTATTATGTTAATTTATTATATATTTTTTTTCCAACAAACTCAGTAGTCAAATGAAGTGGGAACAACTATCAATGACAATTACTTGACTGTTGAGGTTAACATTGTTAAATATCTATTTTTTAAAGTATTGTAGGTTTTATATACAACGGTATCGGTTAAACTGGTGAAAGGTTATTTTTCTAGCTTTTTAAAATTTTGCTAAATCATTTTCAGTTTTCTTTCTTTTTTCCACTCTGTTTGTTTTGCCTACGGTGAAAAGAAAATGTGTGTACGTGTAGAAATTCTGTTATGATTTCCTCCTGTAATTGTTTATGCGGTACAAACACTGAAATGCAAAGGTTGCTGCAGGTTTGTGTCTTCATTTCTTTTAAGCGTTATAGTTTCATAATCACCCATCACTGAAAGCATCTACCTCACTGTCCTGATTGGATGTTTTACTGTGCTTTTACCTCACTGTGTTGAGTTACGTCAAATGGTTCACAAGCCTTATTTCTGGAAACACCTTGAGTATACACTATATCACATTTGCCCAGACGTTGTCCATTCTGGTTTTGGGCAGTTATTTGATCCAAAAAGCCACATATATTACAATAACGTAAAGCTTGCAAGTGAAAGCTCGTCTCAACATGCCCCCATGACAGAAGAGATAGAAATGTATTTTCCCTGCTTTCTAATGATAGAGATATACAGGCCTAAGAAGTTAAAATCTGCAACGTGATACAATTTATATGATAACGTGAGAGAACTTGAGAGATGATACTGAAAATAGATGTTCCTAGATGAAATGTGTGTATTATATATAATGTCACTGTTTAAATAAGAAATGATTTCATTCAGGTCTGTTCATGAGCACAAATGTATCCATTTCAACTCCTGAAATCCTGACTTTACATGCATACTCTATGAATAACTGAATCATGAATGAATATCAGCATCCAGCAAATAATTTTTGTCTTCTGTGCATAAAACACTCTGCTGCTTTGAGGTCTTCCCGTGTGAAAGCACATCATTTCTTCACATCGTCTTTTTTCGCTTCTTTCAGTTTATTCACAAGCTAGTTTTGCTCATTTAAAATGTATCACCTGTTCTCTGCATTTAAACTGGATATTACTACTGTTTAAAAATAAGACAGACAGAGCTGACGCTGATTCATTTAAAGGGACAGTTTAAATTTCAATGAATTAAATCGCTGATTCAAATGAGTTGTTCCCAAAATATCTTTGTAGCAGGCCTGCATTACAGTTTATATCAACTGTACATACAAATGTTCATATTTTACGATTAGATTAGGCCAGATATTAACCGTGATACAAACATTTATTTACTAACACAGTCAAGTAATCCATAGCATGCAGAACAAGCAAAGTTTTTATAATTAAACTCTATAAAATCCTGAAGGGTAGGTGACACCAGAAACTTTTACAGATGAGCCAAAGATACACTTATTCCACATGCCCTCAGAAAAGCTCAGAAAAAAAAATGCTGGGTTAAATATGGACAGAACCAGCAATTGAGTTGATTTGAACCACCAGCTGGGCTAATGTTTTCACGCAACCTTATGGATAGTAACCCAAGCGCTGGGTCAGATCAACCCGATTGTTAGTTCTGTACATATTTTACCCATTACAGCACTGGGTTGCACTTAACCCGCATTTCTTAGTGTGCATGAATGAATTCTGCTTTGATTTTGTTAAGCCTGTGCGCTACAAAATGTGGGGTTAAATACAACCCAGCGCTGCCATCCGTAAAATATGAACCTATATGTAACTCCAACCACTGGGCAAAAAACAACCCAGTCACTGGGTTTAACCTTATTTTACCCAGCACTGGATTGTATTCATCCCAGCATTTTTAGAGTGAATGAAACCGAATAGACATCGAACATTAATTCTTTTAAAAAATAAAAAGTTTACCAATAGCTGCTAAATTCATTTAATAAATATTATTTGCATAAAATAACACGGACAGCAACTGATTTAGTAGCCACGATATAATTGACGTTAATTTTTAGCATAACTCTTTGAGCTGAGCTGTAATTTGATAATCCTGTGAATCAGATGTTTTTATTCGAAATGGCAGGTCGATTCAAGCATTGTGCAGAAGGAAAGTGTAAAAATACACAATTGCCCCTGTCTCCTGTATCTTGTGGCTATGGATGTTGCTGACATTGATGTTTTGTCAGTTTTGTAGAGCGTTGCATATTCACACAGGATGCGCATCACATCATGGTTCTTCAATCGTTCGTGCTCATATCGTTCTGCTACACGTCACCCTGATATTCACTGTTGACTTAGTGCACTCACACATAACTACTCTGTTGCCTAAGAAAGAAGCGCAACTGTATGTGCATTTCTGACATGTTCCTTTAATATCGCTTTATACATGAAGTGGTATATATTAAAAAGCAGGAAATATATTCCATTACACAAGCGCTCCATTACATAAGCTGTTTGTGTATTTATGATACCATTGTGAGAAGTTATAAAACAGGCAACGTGCTGCATAGTTCAGTACGGTATGTGTCTCATTGTCTGTTCATAGTAAGCAATAATGCATGATAAATCATATGAACACAATGACCGAAGTATCATTGTTGCTTTGTACATGATGTTAACTGGTTGTTTATGTACATGTATTTCTTTACTAGTGCCTTATATCATGTATCATATCATCAGTGAAACGAAACTGATATTGCTATCCATTGTAGATCATAAATATTGAGATTATGATGTCACTGATTCCTTTTGTAATATGAATGTATTGCACTCAAAGTCTTCCTGGGATTGTAATATTTTTCATATATATGCTCATGTAACATCCTGTGTTTCTAAAGGAATATACAGGTTCTGTACTAGTTAAACAGCATTTGTGGCATAATGTTGATTATCATACACAACGTCTTCCGGGTTACAGTAAGGCGTTTATAAACAACGCCTATCCATAACTGTCAAAACCTCACAGTTTCAATAATAAGACATAGTTTTAGGTTAAAAAAAGCATATTCTAAGTTGTAGCCTATACATTTCTAAGCTTTTCTTTTTTTGGAGACCATTAAAATGTCTCACCTTACCCTGGATATAAACATCATGCCACAGATTCTGCTGATTAAGTTTAACATGTACCGAATTAAGAATTTTCCTTTAAATTAATACATTCAATTAAAAAGAATAGCTTTCGGGATCATGCGGAATAGACGTAAAATTGTAACAGAATGCATTAGAACAAACCTACATGACAATAATCCAATTTTGTTAATTCACCCCAAATTAGAGCCGGATGGAGCAACAACAACAACAACAACAAAACTCAAGAATGCTGCACGATGCAATGCGGTCTCAACCAATCGTAACGATTTTCAGTACGGCTTTATTGTGTATACCCTGCACAATGCCGAACAATTAAAAAAACAAGCAGAGATAGTGAGTTTGACTATTGCCGATCGGCCATTGTCTGTTTTCATACTGCATGTGTGTGTGTGTGTGTGTATGTGTGTGTAGTGCAGCTGGTGTCCATCTGAAGAGCCTTAGCACTTTGTTAACACTGTACAAAGGAGGTCCAGGATGTGTCCGGTATGATGTGTATGAGTAGTTCTTGTACTAACTGTTGTCTGCTGTCATGTTCTTCTCCTGCTTCTGTATTAAATCATTAGCTATTTATGTAAAACACATGTTGAGTTTGCTAAAATGGAAGAGTCTGTTAAAATGTCCAGTAAATGTCCTGTGTCCAGTCTCCTTTACCCAGCAGGGTAAAAAAGAATTAAGTGTGTAGTTGATGATGTAAATGTAAATGTATAGTAATTTTGATGTCGTGATAGAGAGTATATTGTAGACCTGAGGTATATATATATATATATATATATATATATATATATATATATATATATATATATATATATATATATTTATATATATATATATATATATTTGAGTTATTAACGTACAGAATGTATGCAATAAATCTATTTCAATACTGTTTTTGTCTTATCTCCTACATTTAATCAAGTCACTTTTACAACACTTGAATTGATCAAATGGTGCATCATTATCTCTGGTCCCAGCCTGGCTCCACCCACACTATGGACATATAATTGGTGACCCCTGATATAGAAAAGTAGGGCATGACTATACTACGTTCAACTTTTAAAGTTACACACCACATTAATTATGTTCTAAGGAAGTGATGGCAAACCTTAATGTCCATTAAAGGATTAAAAGGACCTGAGCAACTTCTCTACCAACAGTCATAATGGCAATGAATGTAAGAATAAAAGGCTGAAATACACTGCAGCTTTCCTTCAGATTTATTGTCTGGAGGAGTCAATGCACTAAGTCAGAACCAGTCTGCATGATTTTGTGCTATGTCAGTGTCTGATTATGTTCTACCTCGATCCATTTACCATATACTACATTATGCGACTCATTATATAGAGCTGTCAACACGAAGTTACTTATTAAAAAAAGTACTTGTTCCATCAGACTTGGTTTGACAGAAACTCAAAATCTTTATGTAAATTTGGCAACTTGGCCTTTTATCCAGTCATTATTTACAACTTTGAGTCACAATTATGTGATTTTAGTCAGAATAAACTGGAATGTATAGAGGCGATTTCATATTTCTATTTAATATTTAAGATTTTTAAGTCATTTAGTAAGACAACAGTAAAACAGATTTGGATTTATTAGGCTGTATCTATATTTTATTATATTGAGTCAACACTGAAAATAGAAGCTTACTGTTAATTAAAATGAACTGTAAACAAAACAAACGTGCTTCTAAAAATAAATCAACCAATGAATTCTGCTATTGCTGCAGTTTCATAAAAAAATACTTAAAATAATTCAGGAAATTGTTTCCTGAACAGATACCCCACCTCATACAGATGACATTTATTTGAACTAACTACTATGTCCAACTGGTCCAGCCCAATCTGCTGCAATATATACAAATTTGTACAAGTTTTTAGCAAAAACTGATTTGTATGAATTTGTATGAATTACCTAAACCCCCTAAACCTGGGGTTTAGACAAATAAGTACAAAACCTGAGAGAGGTTGTGCAGATCAGCAACCTTTGCAAAAATAAGGACAAATTTGTCTTGAGACTGTGTTGGCGGGTCAGTTCTTTAACAGGCTGGAGATGAATAAAAATGTATTAACTGACCTGACAAAATACGATAACAGCTATTTCTGTGTTAACAGGACTTTAAAAAATTCCACTGGAACCCAGGAGACACAAGAACTGAAAAAAAATAAACCCAGTGACAACATTTTTACATTCTCTTGTGAAGTCAAATGTGTGTGCTCAGCTTAGCAGCCTTTGGGTTGAAAGCTGATTTGAATACGCACGTTTGCAGGAGATAAATGATGTGTCTTGTGCGTTCAATGCAGAATGGTGCAGTGCAGTAAATCCCTGGCCAATGTGCGCTTCATGATGCAATCATACATACACACACAAATGCACATTACCAATGAATGCGCACACACTGCATACACACACATCTGTCAGTTCTACTCCGTTTCCATTGGTTATGGTGTGACACACAGCTAATAGCCAGCTCCCAACGGTCTGACCCAACAGCCCCTAGGGCTCCAGTGTTCGTCTTGAAGGGCACTGCGTGAGTCTCCTGCTCATCTTCATTATGCGCGCTCTTTTAAATGAGCCACAAGTGTTATATAACGGCTGCGCATTCATGAATGAGAGTGGAGGAGGGTGCTACATTCATACTGTAAGACTGCACCTCTCCTCAGCTGTCGTTCTGCTGAAATGAATGCGGAGAAGCTAAACGCTGTTCGCGCGTCTTATTCATGTGAAGGGATCTGTGGGAATCTGCGAACTGGACCTATATCGTGATTCCTCAAGAGCGCTCGTAAATGCGATCAATTTCTTTCGAATGAAATGAGCTCATGGAGGATCCTGGAAATGAAATGAGGAACAGGCTGTCAGAGACGGGTAGTACACTAGCCAACTGCTGCTAGCAAAAAGCAGAGCCCATATCAGCAGGTTTAGGCATATTGAGAAATACTTGAGGAATTTTTACATCATGTAGCAACACTGTATAGCCAGAGGAGTATTCCAGATTCTAAGTTCTAAGTTCAATTACATTGCCTTTTTAAAATAAATGCTTCAGCTGCAGTAGTTTTTGATGGAGTGGGTCTTAGGCTGAACCCTGTAAAAACATGTAATGTAATAATAGATTTATGATTTTTGGCAAAATCTTCAGATAAAGAGGAATGAGTTTTGTGCTTGGTATTGTTTAATGCAACGTGACTTTTGTGAAAGTGCTCCAAAGCAATAGCAAGAACATGTTAAAATATTTAACATAAATTAAAAAGAAATGTGAATTGAAAAAAAATAACAGTAATAAATAAATACACATAATATGAAAGATTTAGTACAAAAATGTATATATTTATTATTACTTAGTAATAAGACATTTATGGCTATAGCGATATTTGACACTAACATCCTGCAAGCGTTTCTTAAAGTGTAATGTAATTAGTGTGTGTGTATATATATATATATATACTGTATATACTTTTTCATATACTATATAGAATGCCAAAACAGCATGGAAGCATTAAATTAAACATTAATTCTTGCACTGCTGCATTTTTAACAGACTTCTAAACTAGTTTTTATATTTAGTGCTCTCAAATGATTCATTGTGATCCAAATTTTATTTATTTATTTTTTCCTATAACATATGTATGTGTGCTGTATATTTATATGTATATATAAACACATACATGAATAATATATATTTCAGAAAAAATGTATACATTGTAAATATAGATTCTATGAACATATATTTTATTTATATTTAATATTTTCAAAATACACACAATTCAAAATATATACTGTATGCGCTTGTATTTATATCATGATTAATCAAGTTATGCTTTGTAGAACCTGAGTTCTACGTGTGTTCCTGTGTCAACATCTGGAACCCTGGAAACAACATTCAGATTTGAAGAACCATTTTACAGTTTTTGTGAATTTTTTGGTGCTTGTACAGCAGTGTCATTCATCTATCGATTCCTCGGATTTAGGCATTTTACAAAAAAACCTCCACCAATTAAAATGTATCTATAAATAATGCACTTTCATAACAATAGAAATTACTGAAATAAAACGAACAAAGCTAAATTGAGTTTTTATCCTATGTGTGAGGTTTCCAGTTTGTGTTCTGTAGTGATAGCAGCAGCATGTAAACCTGTTTTCACTCCTCCTCTCCTCACTCTTTTACTAACTCCTGGCTGCCATGGAGAACTGTGTTGATCTCTAGTACTGAGAGCAATTGCTCTGTCTGCTCAGGACTGGATGATATTCATAGAGCTACAGCCTGTACTATTGTACATTTCCAGTGATGCTTCGACCAAACCCATTGACAACATAATCAAGTAAAAATCCTTTTTTAGTCCATTTTTCTACAAAAGGCATCTTAATGTAATCCTACTGTTGAAACGATCTCTCGAATCTATTAACTGCTGGAGGATTTAAGCATCTCAGCTGGACAAACAGATGTCAGAGAGATGCTAAATAAAAATAGACCCAGATTTAATTTATTACCAGAATTTGTATGCAAATATTGGAAAATAAGTAGCTCAGAAGTTCATAGCAAAGCCAAGGTCATAAGATTACAAAACGCAAGTGCAGTTGTTCTTTGTAGGTTTATCTGTACCCTTTGGAACCAAATGACACTGTTGATTTAATCATAGCATTGTTCATGATTTAGATTTTATAACATGTAGCACTTTTTGGGGCAACTTGGCTTTTAATTTTTTTACCAGCGCTTGGCTCAATGTATAAATCTATTCTGTAAAAAAACGTCAGAGAGATTTTTAAGGCCCAAATGAATTGTTATTTTTGCTTAAGAAATAAAATAACAAAGAAGTGTAACCATTTGTTTCAAGGTGGCATGCAAATTAGTGCATTATAATATTTAGCTTTATTAAAATATACGCTGTTTTTGTTCAAAATGTGAACAAAAGAAACACTGATGATGGAAAAATGGAATAGGAATTTCTCCTTCAGCTGTAGTGTCTCCCATCAGATGTGTGGAAAAGGACATTTGGCAACATGAGTCTGTCTGCATTGCGCATTACACATCCACTCACTCACTCACCCACTCTCTCTCTCACCCTCCCTCTCTCTCACTCTCTCTCTCTCTGTTTGTGTCTCTGCTGTTCTGCTGCACGGGTTTGAGGAGCGCTGCAAGTTTGCTGTGGTCTGACCCGGCAGTAGGATAGTTATCGTGGATGTATTATATTCTTGCTGTATGAATGTGAGGCTGTAATGTGAGTTTATCTTAACTAACTTACACAGGAGGTTTTGCACAGATCTTTTCTGCACTGCTCTGACTGTACGTAAGTACAAAGACAGTCATTTTATAACATCCCCATTGCCATTGCTTGGTTTCACTCTTATTATTTTGGCTGTAAATGCATGTTCATATTGGCAGATAGTGTCTTGATATCTGCTGAGAGCTAGAAAAAACAGATCCATTAATAAATAAATAAAAATGTAATGAAATTATAATTCATAATGATTATAGATACCTTAAGTACATGCTGAATGATTTTGTTTATTATTTTTATATTTATTAGATTTTTAACTATTACAAATATTACTATATATTATATCAATACTTATGTAAATACCACATTAAAGAGCACAACAGAATCTCAGCAAGTGGCATTTGCCTGATGTTTTAACAGATATACTAAAAGCATATATTCACTAAGCTGGCTTACAAGAGGATCTGTTCTACTGCTTTCAGGACACTGCTTTCAAAGCTTGTAAATATCATTTAAAAACAATATTTGAATTTATTTTACCCAATTGTATTCTTACATATCCTCA